>NC_142066.1:77182560-77337873 GCF_059756535.1 Pantherophis guttatus
GAACACAGCAGGATGAGAATAACAATTGGCTTATTGATTCTGGTGCAACAAATCACACCACCAACAACAAAAGTATATTATCTTCATTTATAGAAGATAAGTTTGTGATAAAGGTAGCTAATCAAGAAAAGGTTCAAGTACTAGGCAAAGGAAATGTGACCTTGCCTGGTCTAGGGAAAATAGAGGGGGTATTATTAATCCCAGAAATACCTCACAACATACTAAGTGCCATAAAATTAAGCAGAGAATCTGATATCAATATAGTTTTCTCAAAGGGGAAAGCAACTATAGAAAAGAACAAAACAAATGTAGGTACTGTAATGATAAAAGGAGGTCTACCCTATCTGATAACTAAAGAAAGATGTTTACATAACATTGATTCAAATATGGAAGATTGTATTGAAGCAGATGATGAAAATGTCAGTAACAGTGACAATGATGAGTGTAGAATAACTCATGATCACAAAAATACATACAAGGAAAAGAAACCAAAAATAGGTAAACCAATTCATGATGAGTGTGCTCACATCTTACACAGGAAGTTAGGACATGCAAGCTTTCCTGTAGTACAAAAAATGACTGAACACGCAGAAGGTGTCAAAATAAAAAATTGTGAAAATTATTTGGAATGCTCAGTATGTAAGTCCACCAAACTAAAAACCAGTCCCAGACCAAAAAAATCTAACAGATCAACTAACAATATTTTTGATTTGGTACATATGGACTTAGTTGGTCCATTAAGTCCCTCAATTACCTATAGAAAACGTTACTTCCTAACTATAGTGGATGACTACAGCCGATATGGTTTTGTTTACACATTAAAGCACAAGGATGAAACATTTCAGAAATTTAAGGAATTCTACAAACGTATAGAAACACAACATAATATCAGAATAAAGCAAATTATGACAGATAGGGGATGTGAGTTCATGTCTAAAGAATTCTCCCAATGGTTAAAGGATAGAGGAATGTTACATTTCACGTCCAATCCTTTTTCTGCATTTCAAAATGGAGTTGCAGAGAGGAAAAATTCCACACTACAAACCATGATTAGGTGCACATTAGAGGATGCTGGTTTAGGCAAACAATTTTGGTCAGAGGCATTACATTATTCGAATTACACTCAAAATAGAACCTGGTCCAGTATTGTGAATAAGACACCATATGAGGTGATGTACAATAGAAAACCCAAATTATCACACATGCACATATTTGGAGTCACTGCAGACGTACACATACCTAAACAATTGAGGAGAAAGGGAGAAAACGTATCCAGGAGATTAAGATTCATGGGATACGAAACTGGAACCAAAGGGTACAGATTTATTGATAGTAATAACAAATTTATAGTATCCAGAACAGCTGTGTTCCATGAACAGGCCAATTGGTCAAAATTGCACCTTAATGAAATATTTCCTAATAAATGTAAAGATACGATATCTTGCGAGGAAGGAACAACAGAAAATCAAAATATTAACAAAAGTAAGAACAAAACCAAAACTTGGACTAATAGTCAGCATAAAATAAAGACAGACACATTAACAAAAAAGGAAGCTAGATATTTGCATGATAACCATAGCAAGCCTGAAAGAACTATTAGAAACAATAGAAACCAAATACCAAATAAATACAAAGATTACATAATGCATATGAATGGAGAACAAATAACACCTAATACATATGAAGAAGTATTGAAACTTCCACATGAAGAAAGAGAAAAATGGGAACTAGCTATGGAAAAAGAGATGGAAAGTTTACAAGGATTAAATGTATTCACACCTGCGATCGCACCTAAGGATAAAACAATTATAGGTACCAGGTGGATTTATAAAATTAAGAACTTAGAAGGAGGCAATACCTTATACAAGGCTAGACTAGTTGCACAAGGCTATGCACAAAAATATCCAGAAGACTATACTGATACATATTCACCCACAGTGAGAACTGAGAGTGTCAAAACAGCCCTTGTAGTAGCATCTGCACTCAATCTGGACGTATTCCAATATGACATACAGACCGCATACTTACATGCAAAATTAGATAAGGAAATATATGTAAGAGCACCACACAGTCAATACACTAATAAGAACGAAATTTGGTTATTAAATAAGAGTCTGTACGGATTAAAGCAATCCGGCAAAAGATGGTACGATTGCTTGGTAAAAGTACTTAAGACCATGGATTTCAACGCCACCACTGCTGATAACTGTTTCTTTGTAAAAAAGAGTAATGATCATATTGAATTTGTATTAATTTACGTGGACGATATTTTATACATTGGAAAGCATAAAGAGAGCAGGGAAATCTTTGTAAATAAGTTAAATGAACACTTCTCACTGAAATCTCTGGGTAAAGTGAATAAATACCTTGGTGTGCAAATTAACAAAACTAAAAGGGGATTCAAACTTACACAGAAAGATAAAATCATCGAACTCCTAAACAAATGTAACTTAAATAATGCTAAAACCTGTGACACCCCTATGCAAACTGATTTTCTTAGAAACACTGATGAATCTTCCCCTGAGTTTAAAGACAACACATTTTACAGATCAGTTATAGGTTCACTCCTTTATATATCTAATTGGACTAGGCCAGATATTGCATTACCTCTCAATCTATTGTCAAGATATGTTAGTAAACCAACCTTGTATCATTGGGAAGCTGTCAAAAGAATTCTAAGATATCTGAAGGGTACATTAGATTTTTGTTTAATGTTGGAACCCAATAATGACAGAGAACCAAAAATTACTTGTTATGCTGATGCAGATTGGGCTGGTGATACATCATGCAGAAAGAGTACTTCTGGTTATGTTTTTCTATTGAATGATTGTCCAGTTTACTGGTATACTGGTAAACAAGAACTAGTAGCCACTTCTACTACAGAAGCGGAATATGTTTGTTTGTCCAAAGCTGCAAATAACCTTGTATGGTTCAATGATCTGATCACTGATGTTTGGAAGAAACCCACCTTACCATTTATTATGCATGAAGACAATAAAGCGGCCATTGAAATATCCAGATCCGATGCAATTGGACAAAGGTCCAGGCATATTGATATAAAGTTTAAGCATGTGAGACAACTGTCTCAAGACGGATTCATTAAAGCAATACATTGCGATACTTCTGAACAATTAGCTGACATATTAACAAAACCCTTACCTTCTAAACAACACAAATATTTAACTTCTAAATTATATGTATTATATTGTCCTGAATCAGAATGTAATTGGTGTTGTGTAACGAACCGGCATTTAGAGGGGGATTTGTCAGATGTAAATGCCTTATTCTCCAATGTGTAAATAATGTATATATGGAACATCAGAGGTTAACTTATTCTTTGGACTTTAATGTATTCATAACTTACCACTCCCATTCCTAGCTCCACCCCTTGTATATATAAGGAGCCACCCTCACCATTCTCGTTGCTTCTACCTTGAATATTCAGTGAATATAGAATGCCTATCATAATTAAAAAGAAACATATTTAAAGCTTTAACTTCTATTATCTTTATTGAGTCTGATCCTGAAAATATTGCAACAAGATAAATCAGCTAAATGTTGGAAATGCCACCAGCTACCAGGATCTTATTATTATATGTGGTGGACATGCCCAGAAGCTAAAACTATTGGAATAGAATTAAGACATGGTTGGAAGAAATGACACAACAATGTATTGATTTGAAACCAGAGCTGTTCTTACTGGGTATCCTTCCAGAGAAAATTAGTAAATAAAATACTTATTTGATTATACATGTAATAACAGCTGCAAGGATTGTTTTTGCACAAAATTGGAAAGCAGAGAAAATACCCATGGAAGGAGAAGTAATTAAA
This sequence comes from Pantherophis guttatus, assembly GCF_059756535.1. Taxonomy (NCBI): domain Eukaryota; kingdom Metazoa; phylum Chordata; class Lepidosauria; order Squamata; family Colubridae; genus Pantherophis; species Pantherophis guttatus. Next base: position 77,186,392 of record NC_142066.1, read on the forward strand.
AAAATTTTAGACTGTGCAGAAATGAATAGATTAATTTTGATGATTAAAGAGAGGATTCAGAATACTTTAAGATATGGGATCAATTTTACCATTGGTTAGAAAAGAAATATAGACAAGCTAATAAATAGCTATGTAAGAAAATGGTATAATTAGAATAGTGTACTTTTAAAGAAATGTTGTAATAGATTTGATGAAAATGAAGACAGAAGAAACAACAAAAAAAGAAGTCATGGAGAAAACACTGAGATGTCATGCAGATGGGATGATTGATGTATTAAATGTTTGTTTGTGTATAAAATAAAATAAAAATTTACAAAAAAAAGAACCTATACAGTGACAATGATAGTTATATAGAAGAAAAAGCATTACAATGTTTTGAGAAAGCCGCCTTGCCCAAAGTTCCAGAAGAAATAAAAAGTACATTAAACAAAGAAATAAAGATGCCAGAATTAATAGAGGCAATAAAAAAACAAAAGAATAATAAAACACCAGGCCCTGATGGGTTACCAAGAGAAATATACAAAGAATTACAAGACACGCTAGGACAAATATTACTGGAGGTATATAAAGCAGTTTTAAGAGAAGCGAAGATACCAGCATCATGGGTGGAAGCTAATATCATGTTGAACCCGAAAGAGGACACTGATTTAACTTTAATTAAAAACTATAGACCTATTTCTTTGCTGAATATGGACTATAAAATATTTACATCAATAGCAGAATGATTGAAAAGGTTCCTGAATGAGTTTATACATGTGAATCAAAATGGTTTTCTGCCCAAAAGGCAAATAAGGAATAACATGAGAACAATATTAGATATACTAGAATATTATGAAAAACATAGTGAGAAGCAAGTGGTATTATTATTTCTAGATGCTCAAAAGGCATTTGATAATGTTAAATGGAAATTTATGTTACAACAATTAAGATATATGGATTTTGGCAATAAATTTATAAACAAGTTTATGGGCAATATATTCTAAGCAGGATGCTAGATTAATAGTGAAAGACAAAGTGACACAAAACTTTAGAATTCAGAAATGTACAAGACAAGGGTGTCCGCTATTGTTGTTATTGTTTATATTAACACTAGAAGTATTAACAAGGATTATTCGGAAGGATACACAAATCAAAGGACTGGAAATTAAAAGAGAAATTTATAAATTGCAAGCCTTCACAGAAGATTTAGTTTTCATCTTAGAGGAACCATTGCAATCGGGCCTGAGGCTTATGGAAGTATTAGAGCAATATGGAGAAGCAGCCGGATTAAAAGTGAATAAGGATAAAACTAAAATGATAGCTAAGAACATGACAAACAAACAGAAAGATGATTTGACTAAGGAAATAAGTATTTAGTTAGTGAAGAAAGTGAAATATCTACGCGTCTATTTAACTGCAAGATGCATAACGATTAAGGAGGATAACTATACCAAACTAACAAACCAAATAAAGGTAGACCTTGAGCAATGGAAGAACCTGCAATTTTCCTTTATGGGCAGAATAGCAGCAATAAAAATGAACATCCTGCCAAAGATACTTTTTTTATTTCAAAACATCCCTATAAAATTAGAGAAAGAATGTTTGGAAACATGAATAAGATAATGTCAAAATTTATATAGCAAGGAAAGAAACCAAGAATCAAAATGAAAATTACTGCAAGAATCAAAAGAAAGAGGAGGGTTTGGCTTGCTCGATTGGGTACTATACTATCAAGCTGCAATAATTACTTGGGTTAAAGGGTGGATAATATTACGGAATAAGAGATTATTAACACTAGAGGGCCATGATATTCAATTAGGGTGGTATGCATTTATATGGTATGGAAGACACATGGCACATCAATATTTCCAAAGGCACTATATACGACATGCTTTACTGATAGCATGGAACAAAATTAAAGAACAGAATTACATGGAAATACTGGTATAGCTCTCCACCTTAGAAGCGCTGGTACAAATCTCATCAATTTGGGAAAAATTGTCTCAAAGGATACACTAAACAAAAAAGGGGAACTGAAAACTAGACTAGAATTAAAAGGACAAGGGGTGGAATTGGAGTGGTGGTCATACCTACAAATTCAATCTTGTTATACGAAGGATGTGAACACATGGGGTATTAATAGAGAACTAATGACTCTAGATAAATTATTATTGGGGACGGATGAGAAATTGATAAAGGTAATTTACAAATATTTACTAGATTATAAAATGGAGGAAGAACAAGTCAAAGAGACAATGGTGGTATGGGTATAAAATTTTGGGGTATAGCATTGAATTGGAAAAGTGGCAAAAGAAATAGGAAATTAACACTGGCCACATCGTACAAGGAGAATTTATATAAAATGTTTTCTAGGTGGCACCTTCTGCCAGCAAGATTGGCTAAAATGTTTAGTAATGTATCCCCAAAATGCTGGAAATGCAATCAAGTACCAGGCACGTATTACCACATGTGGTGGACATGCAAAACAAAGAAAGAATTTTGCAGACAGATTCAGATGTGGTTAGAAAAACTGGTTGGATAAAGATTAGAATTTAAACCAGAATTATTTCTATTATAACAGAAGACTATAGTAAAAGGTCAACATATTTAATATTACACATCATAATAGCGAGAATGGTATACACCCAATAATGGAAAAATGAAAATATACCTTTAGAAAGGGAGATAATAAAGAAAATACTAGTTTGCGCACAAATGGATAAATTGACACTAGAATTAAAAAATAAAGGAGAGACAGAATATTATGATATATATGGAATAGATTTTACCAATAGTTGGAAATTAGAGGCTGGAGAAGAGAGAATAACCAGGATTTGTAGACCTAGAATGTGATGTAAAATATGTAAATATAAGTATATTGGGTAGAATAATTATATATAATTAGTAATGTATGAAGAGTATATATGTTATTTGTTTCATATTTTAGTGTGTATGGGGGAGATAATGCCAGAATGGTCACACTGTGTCCAATATTTTAATAAAAAATGAATAAATAAAATTTAAAAAAATATTGGGAGCATGTACAATACTTTGAGGACCAAGTTCCCATCACTGGAATGCACAAACAATTTCAAATCCCACCCTTGCCCCAGACAGGAAATGGCATGTGGTGTAATGGGTCATTCACTGCTAGGAAGAGCAGAGTCAGCAATCGGTAGTACAGATATGATATCTAGGAAAGTGTGTTGTCTCCAGGTGAAAAAATATGGCATACGATGCAAATGATGACCCATCTTATCAAACCTATCCCTTTCTTCTGCTCCATGTTGGAACAAATAATACTACCAAAGAAGTCTGGAAATATATTGAAAGACCATAGTGAGCAAAGCAGGAACACATTTCAGAGCATACGATAGTGCTTTTTTTCATACTTCCAACTGAAGGTTATATATGAGGGAGAAACAAAGGATTCTGGGGGTGAACTGTTGATTCAAATGGTGTTAAAAATGATTATAGGAAGAGTTCTACGGATAAAAATCCTAAAGGAAAAACAATTAAGAATATTGTTTTTATTTTATTTTATTTTATTTTATTTTTTTATTTTATTTTATTTTATTAAATTTCTATACCGCCCTTCTCCTGAAGGACTCAGGGCGGTGAACAGCCAGAAGATAAAACACAGAGATACAAAATTTAAAATAGATTAAAACAAATTAAATAATTTGGCTGAATTTTAAAATACCCCATAAATTAAAATTTGTATTTAAAAATTTAAAATTTAAATTTAAAAGAGGAGAAGATTTAGGTCAGGCCAGCTTGATGAAATAAAAACGTTTTAAGTGCGCGACGGAAGGTGCACATATCCGGGATCCTCCGTATCTCCGGGGGGAGCTCGTTCCAGATTGTAGGTGCCCCCACAGAGAAGGCTCTCCCCCTAGGGGCCGCCAGTCGACATTGTTTGGCTGACGGCACCCGGAGGAGCCCCTCTCTATGGGAGTGTACTGGCCGGTGGGAGGCTATTGGTGGTAGCAGACGGTCCTGTAGATAACCAGGTCCTAAGCCATGGAGCGCTTTAAAGGTGGTAACCAAAACCTTGAAGCGCACTCGGAAGACCACCGGGAGCCAGTGCAGCTCGCGCAGGAGAGGTGTTACATGGGAGCTCCATGTTGCTCCCATAACCACCTGTGCGGCCGCACTCTGCACCAGTTGGAGCCTCCAAGGGCACCTCAAGGGGAGCCCCATGTAGAGAGCGTTACAATAGTCCAGACAAGAGGTGACGAGGGCATAAGTGACTGTGTGTAGGGAGCCCCGATCTAGAAAGGGATGCAAAATCCTCCCGGTCACGGCCGTCAAGTGCTCTTCTAAAGACAGCCGTGAATCCAGGAGGACGCCCAAGTTGCGAGCCCTTTCCGTGGGGACCAATGATTCGCCCCCAATAGTCAGCGATGGCACCAGCTGACTATATTGGGACGTCGGAAACCACAGCCACTCAGTCTTGGATGGGTTGAGCCTGAGCCTGTTCCTCCCCATCCAGATCCGTACAGCCTCCAGGCACCGGGACATCACTTCAAGGGCATCGTTGGGGTGGTCTGGGGTGGAGATGTACAGCTGGGTGTTGTCAGCGTACTAATGGTACTTCACCCCGAAACCACGGATGATCTCGCCCATAAATGTTGAACAAAAGGGGCCTCGGGGTCGACCTCTGTCCCCCTGTCAACACAGACTGCGACTGGTCGGAGAGAAAGGAGGAGAACCACCGTGGTGCCTCCCACCCACAACTCTTCCAACCGGTGCAGCATGATACCATGGTCGATGGTATCAAAAGCCGCTGAGAGATCTAACAGGACCAAGACAGAGGAGCAACCCCTGTCCCGAGCCCTCCAGAGATCATTGACCAACGCGACCAATGCCGTTTCCGTGCTGTACCCAGGCCTGAAACCTGACTGGAACGGATCTAGATACGACGTTTCATCCAGGTACTGGGGAAGCTGTTGCACAACCACACTCTCAACAACCTTCGCAACAAAGCGAAGGTTGGAGACTGGACGATAATTAGCCAATACTGCCAGGTCCAGGGAAGGCTTCTTGAGGAGAGGCCTCACCACTGCCTCCTTCAAGGCGGCGGGGAAGGCACCCTCACCCAATGAAGCATTTATAATCCTCTGGAGCCAGCCTCGCGTCACCTCCCGGGAAGCCAGTACTAACCAGGAGGGACACGGGTCCAACAAACGTGGTCACGTTCAATCTACCCAGAATCCTGTCCATGTCATCTGGGGTCACAGGATCAAACTCATCCCAGATAACATTCTCAAGACCCGCCTCCATCACCCTCACTGGACCTACCCAGTCGGAGTCCAGACCTTCCCGAATCTGAGTGATTTTGTCATGCAGATATTGAACAAAGTCCTCGGCTCTTCCCTCCAAGGGGTCCTCCTGCGCTTCCTGGTGGAGCAGGGAGTGGGTCACCCTAAACAGGGCAGCCGGGCAATTATCTGATGACTCAATAAGAGCAGCAAAATGGGTACATTTTGCTGCTTTTATCGCCACTAGGTAATTCTTAATATGAGATCTTACCAGTGTCCGGTCCGATTCAGAAAGACTGGCCCTCCAACTACTCTCTAGGCGTCTTTTCTGGTGCTTCATCTCCCTCAGCTCCTCGGTAAACCAAGGAGCCAGGTGAGAACGGCGCCGGGTCAGAGGCCGCAAAGGCACGACTCAATCCAGAGCTCCAGCAGCCGCTCTATCCCAGGCAGCCACTAGGTCTCCAGTCGAGGCGTGTGCAAGATCCTCTGGGATTGGCCCAAGCTCCATCTGGAACCTATCAGGTTCCATCAGGCGCCTGAGGCGGTACCATCTTACCGGTTCCGCCTCCCTGCGGCGGGGTACCGCGGTTCGAAGGTCAAGGCGAAGGAGAGAGTGATCCGACCATGACAAGGGCTCAATGACTATGTCCCCTATCTCAAGATTACTCAACCACTGTCCAGAGACAAAAACCAGGTCCAGTGTGTTTCCCTCCCTGTGCGTAGGGCCATGAATTAGCTGGGTCAGGTCCATGGCCGTCCATGAACTCCTGAGCCACCTCAGATGCCTCACCTGCGGACGGCAGGTTAAAATCCCCCATGACCATAAGTCTGGGGGTATCAACCGCCACCGCGGCGATAACATTGAGTAGCTCAGGCAGGGCTGCAGCCATGTGGCAGGGAGCCAGGTACGTGATCAACAAGCCCATCTGAATCCCATGACCCCACTTCACAAGGAGGAACTCACAACCGGCCGTCTGAGGAACAGTGGTCTCCCTCGGCCTAAGGCCTTCTCTAATAATAACCGCTACTCCCCCGCCCCTCCCCTGAGGCCTCGGCTGATGGAATGCATGGAAGCCTGGTGGGCACATTTCTACCAGAGGGACCCTTCCCTCCGGGCCCAACCAGGTCTCCGTAATACCCGCCAGGTCCGCTCCTCCCTCCTGAATAAGATCACAAATGAGGGGGGCTTTATTTACTACAGACCTGGCATTGCACAACATCAGTCAAAGGCTCAGGCCCTGAGGGTCTGTGCAACCTGGAAAACGAGTAGAGCTTTGGGGGCCGACACTATAATAATGGCATGGGATCAGATTCAGAATAAGTTGAGACTTGCAACAAATGCCAAAAATAACACAAAATAGTTCTTCAGGTGTATGTGGAATAAGAAGAAAGTAAAGTAAAGAAAAGTTGGTAAAATGGTAACAGAAAATAGAAGACTAATTTTTTTATTTTCTATTTTTCAAAAATACACTAATAAAAAAAAGCAGGTCCAACCTGCCAGAAACTACACAGAAACAAATCCTGGAGAATTTGCAGAGATACATTACTACAATTGGGAAATAAAAGCTTACATCAGCATTGTTCACAGCATTAAAACTGTAATCTGCCAGATGACATCACAAACCCATTGAGCTATAAATCAGTACTATGTGCACTGTATAAGTGTAGATAGCTGCAGTTCAGTAGTCTGCTTAGCTTGATCAGTCAATAGTCATTTACATAATCTGTAACCTTCTCATGTTTTAAGGACCAGGAGGCCTATAGAAATTACCCTTGACCCTTGAACTACAAGCCAGGGTTTCAAAGAGGAAGCCTACAGAAAAGGTGATAGAATGCTGTACAATTAGGCCAGACAGCAAAAAGAATCTACTCTGAAAAGCTAAGGAATCAGTTCTCAACAAATGAACAAGCAAACATGAGGAAAACTCTTAAAAATATCACCAGTTACAGCAAACCTTCTTCCCAAGCTGAAAGAATCAGCAACTGGCAGATGTCCTGAATGTGTTTTACCGCAGATTTGAGAGAAAACTACTGCCACCCCCATCTCAGACACACCAACAACAGCTAAGCCTCCTACAACCTACCCTATCTCATTGGGCCCACCACCTCTGGTGATTACAGAGAATGAGGTGCAAAGCCTATTTCACAGACAAAAGCCAGGAAAAGCATCAGGTCCAGACAAGACAACTCCTTCTTGCTTAAAAACTTGTGCTGACCAACTGGCCCCCATCTTCACTCACATCTTTAATAAATCACTAGAGATGTGCTATGTTCCTTCTTGCTTCAAATGCTGTACTATCATTCCAGTGCCGAAGAAACCCTCCATTAAGGAACTGAATGACTTCAGACCAGTTGCTCTAACATCTGTAGTTAAGAAGACCTTTGAAAGACTAGTGCGCAGCCACCTGAGAACCATCACGGATCTGCTGTTAGACCCCTTGCAATTTGCCTACCAAGCAAATAGATCAACAGATGATGCTGTTAATATGACTCTGCACTACATCCTACAACATCTTGAATCTCCAAAGACCTATGCAAGGGTCCACTTTGTAGACTTCAGCTCAGCATTCAATACCATCATTCCAGATATTCTTCTAACTAAACTAAATCAGCTAGCTGTATCTGACCACACTTGTAAATGGATCATAAGCTTCCTAACAGACAGGAAGTAGCAGGTGAAGCTAGGCAAAATCGCATCAGATACCTGCACAATTAGCAAAGGAGCCCCCCAGGGCTGTGTGCTCTCTTCACTTTTCTCCTCTCTATACACACCAATGACTGCATCTCAAAAGATCCCTCTGTTAAAATACTGAAGTTTGCAGATGATACAACAGTGATTGGTCTCATTCAAGACAATGATGTATCTGCATATAGACGAGAGGTTGAACAACTAGCCTTGTGGTGCAACCAGAACAATCTTGAACTAAATACAAAATCATTGAAAAGGTGGTGGGTTTTAGAAGAAAACCTCCTCTACTACCACCTCTTACAATACTAGACAACACAGTATCAACAGTAGAGTCCTTCAAGTTTCTAGGCTCTATCATATCTCAAGACTTAAAATGGACACCTAACATCAAAAACGTCATCAAAAAAGCTCAACAAAGAATATTCTTTCTGCGCCAATTCAAAAAACTCAAACTGCTCAAAGAACTGCTGATCTAGTTCTACAGAGGAATTATTGAGTCTGTCATCTATACCTCCATAACTGTCTGGTTTGGCTCTGCAACCAAACAAGACAAACACAGACTTCAATGGATAATTAGAACTGTAGAAAAAACAATTGCTACCAATCTGCCTTCCATTGAGGAACTGTATATTGCCCAAGTCAAAAAGAGGGCTGTGAAAATATTTACAGACCCCTCACGTCCTGGACATAAATTGTTTCAACTTCTACCTTCAAAACGACGCTATAGGGCACTGCATATCAAAACAACTAGACACAAGGACAGTTTTTTCCCAAATGCCATCACTCTGCTTAACAACTAATTTCCACAACACTGTCAAATAATTTACTAAGACTGTATTACTATTATTCTTTTCTTCTTTACTAGTATCTATCTCTTCCCACTTATTACTATAACTATGTCGCTTATATCTTTCAATTTATATTGTTTTTATTTGTTTCTTACTATGATTTGATAGCTTATTAGTAACTTTGACTATCACTAAGTGTTGTATCTTTTTATTCTTGATGAATGTATTTTATTCTCCTTATGTACACTGAGAGCATATACAGTGAAGATAAATTCCTTGTGTGCCCAATCACACTTGGCCAATAAAGAATTCTATTCTATTCTATTCTATTCTATTCTATTCTATTCTATTCTATTCTATTCTATTCTATTCTATTCTATTCTATTCTATTCTTCTATTCTATTCTATTCTAATTAGCCCTTTGTTTCTAGGTCTCACAAAGCACAACAGCACACTGAGGAGGAAGCAAGGCAACTACTGTCCAACAGGGTTACCATGTGCCCCAACTGGAAAATAAACCACAACATCACTTTCACCTCATCAAATCACTGGCATACGTAAATCCTAGAAGTCATTTGGTGTATGAATTCCCAATCGCCAAAGCACCATTGGAGTGAATACTGTTACACTGACATGACTATGTTATGTGATAGAACACTTCATACAAAAGAGGCCACAGTGGTAAGTAATCATTAATTTTCTGAAAGGGACTCTCATACACTACAATGGACAGCACCTGGAAATCTGAAGTGAAGAATGGCATTTTGAGCAGAGATACTGAGCTAATAGTATAGTATAGCCTTTATTGCAGTGGTGGGATTCTGCCGGTTCTAGGCGGTTTGGCCGAACCGTTTGTTAAATTGCTGGCTCGCCCCACCCCTTGCCCCGCCCCTTCGCACCACTATTTATTGCCAATAAATAGTGGTGGGCAAGGGGTGGGCGAGCCAGCAATTTAACAAATGGTTTGGTGTTTTTTTGTAATTTTATTGGCCTGCGGAGCTTCAGCATAGGCTAATTAGCCCGTTGATTAGATCGGCCTCCCGACTCTCAGCTGATTTGCTCTCAGCTGTTTTGCGGAGGGCTCTGCTGCTTGCTTGCAAAGAATGCTGGAGCAATTTTTTCCCCCTAGCTAGGCTGAAAAACAAAACTGAAAGTAAAGCAGGCTGTTGGCTTTGCTGTTGCTGCAACGTTGGAAACTTAGGCAGGCAGATTTCTTTTCTTTTTCCTCACCAAAAAAGGTAGGTGCAAACAATGGGAAATTTAGAGAAAAAGAGGAGAGTTCAAGAATTTAAACACAAAAGAAAAAAATCTCTATTTAACTAGGGAATTGTAATAATTGAGATACTATTAATTGTATATTGTGTTGAAAGCAGAAATGGTTAAGTTGTGGTTTGGAGGAATATATGGGGGAAATTATTTGGTTTATTATTATTGGTAAATATAATTAATTGATTTGTAAGAAATTGGATTGCATGGAAATAATTGGAATATTCATGTTCAAATTGATTAATATACAAAAAAGATAGTTATATAACTAATTGATTTATATTAAAATGTTGAATTTATATTAAACAACTGTAATATTACATAATTAATCAATGTGAAGATGGATATAAAAATAAATGACAATGGGAAGGGGTATAATATAGAATAGAAGGGAAAAATTGAATTTGATTGTTATGGAAGAAGGAATTAAAGAGACATCCCTTCAGAGCAGACAAAAATCAGTTATTTATTATTGCAATAAGGATCAGATTGGTATTGTGACCACAAGATCTGAACAAAGTATAAAATGGAGACCTCAGTCTTTATACATCTTCTGCGCATGCCCCAAGATGGCGCTCTGGCGCTGAGTCTCGGCTTCTTGGGGGCGATGCCTCGGCTTGGGGGGGCTCAGGGGGGTCATTTCGAACATCTATGACCCCCCGCCCGGACGAAGCAGCATCTGAGGAGCCCGTTGGAAGCTTTGTCGGCTCCCCGGACCATCCCAGCGCTGAGGGGGATGATGTCAGGACGGCGGTGGGTGACGGCGGTCTGCGGCCTGCAGGGGAGCGGCACCGGCGGCGGCGGTCGCGGGCGGTCATGGCGGCGGCGGCGGCAGCTCCTGGACGACGTCGGCGTTGTGAGGCCCCTACGGAGGTTCCCCACGCCCCTGGATGCCTCGAGGTGGATCTTTGGAGGCAGGGGGCGGCTGGGGACGTCCGTGGGGGGGCCGATGGCGACGATGGCGATGGGGACTGCGGAGGCCGCGGCGGTGGTCGTGACGGGGGCGCCTAAGGTTGGGGCGGCTCCCAAGGGCCTAAAGACTTCCAAACAGACGGCCCAGGACTCTTCAGCAGCGGTTTTAGGTCTGATTTTGGGGTGACTGGAGAGTATATGACCCTTGAGGGAAGGGTTACCCCCAGGGAGACCCAGAGCCCCCCCCCCCAGGGTGAGCTGGATGGGGGGGGACGAAATTGGGGAGCTTTACCCTCGAGAATGGAAGGTTGAGGGTTATTGGGGCTGGAAAATGACTACAAACTTATGCGGTTTGAATCCCCCCCCTCCTTCCTTCAGACTGAGCTTTGGCCTATTGGCCTACTACGATCATAGCTTCCCATCCATCTTGGCCTGCTGAACTACTCCTAATTTTTTCCCATTTCCATCTGGCCTGTCTGGATTCCCTACCATGTAGAACTTTTCTGACGAACATTTACGAACTTAAACCTCCTTTGAGCTGGATATTGGATTCCCTGATGCTGCTAATCCCAGGAGGGATACTGGTTCTATGGACATGGGGCCGAGGAGGCGGAATATGGCTATCCTCACCCTTGAGCTTTCTATCAAAGTCCCCATGGATTGGCCTGGTGAGAGACGGCCACCCTGGAAACTTTCGGGGTCGAATGATATGCACCTCCTTAGCCACTGTCGTGAGAGGACAGTGGAGCTTGGCAGCCTGACCATGGACTGGAATTTTCCCTACGCTTATAACATCAGTGGTCCCCCACCCTTGGACTGTTTCCCCTTGATAGCTATATGTATTCGGTGTCGGAACTCCTCGCCCTGCGAGATTCTCCCCTCTCGCAGATTTGGCCCCCCACATTATCGAGGGCCTATCTCGATGACGGACTTTGGAGTCCGGAGAGATGGCATGGAGCAAGGAAGAATTTATGGGGCTTTTTAGGGAAATTTTTAAAGATTTTAAGGGGTTCTGGGGGAGGGGGTTGTAATTATTCTTTTAAAGATATTGGGAAGACAACTAAGGCGGATTGGGGGGGAAATCCACCAGGGTCAGAGCCGTGCCCGGCACAGGGTAACGATCCGGGGGGCACCGGACGAGGGATTGGGAAAGGGATGGGGGACGATATCTATGAGGGCTGTACCATCGGCACGGTGAATGGGAGGGGCAGATATGGCGGGAGCAGGGGACCACATCAGGTGCTGGGGGCTCGCACTTGCTGTCTGAGAGCAATTGCTTGCCCCGGTCCCCAAGGCTCTGCTCGGATACTAGGTGGCTTAGATACTCAGGAGCTGGGCCTTCGGCTGATGCTGTGCAATGCCAGGTCCGTGGTCAATAAGGCCCCCCTCATTCACGATCTTATACAAGAGGGAGGAGCGGACCTGGCGGGTATTACGGAGACCTGGTTGGGCCCGGAGGGTGGCGTCCCTCTGGTTGAAATGTGCCCACCAGGCTTCAGAGCATTCCATCAGCCGAGGGCTCAGGGGAGGGGCGGGGGGGTGGCGGTTATTATTAACGAGGATCTGGGTCCGAGGGAGACCACTGTGCCTCAGATAGCCGGATGTGAGTCCCTCCTTGTGAGGTGGGGCCGTGGGGTTCAGATGGGCTTGTTGCTTACGTACCTGGCTCCCTGCCGCGTGGCAACAGCCCTACCTGAGCTACTCGACGTGATAGCCACGGTGGCAGTAGATACACCCAGGCTTTTAGTCATGGGTGATTTCAACTTGCCATCCGTCGGTGAAACGTCTGAGGTGGCTCGGGAGTTCATGGCTTCCATGACGGCCATGGACCTGACCCAGTTAGTTCATGGCCCTACTCACAGGGGAGGTCACACTCTGGATCTGATTTTTGTCTCTGGCCAGTGGTTGAGTGGTCTTGTTATAGGGGATATAGACATGGAACCCTTGTCATGGTCTGACCACTCACTCCTTCGCCTAGATCTTCGAACCGCGACCCCTCGCCGCAGGGAGGTGGATCCAATTAGATGGATCCGCCCCAGGCGCCTGATGGATCCTGATAGGTTCCAGACGGAGCTTGGGCCATTTCCTGAGGATCTAGCACATGACTCGGCCGAGGACCTGGTAGCCGCCTGGGATCGGGCGGCTGGTGGGGCCTTGGACCGAGTTGTGCCTTTGCGGCCTCTGACCCGATGCCGATCCCGTGCGGCTCCTTGGTTTACTGAGGAGCTGAGGGAAATGAAGCGCCGGAAAAGACGCCTGGAGAGCGGTTGGAGGGCCAGTCTCGCTGAATCTGATCGAACACTGGTAAGGTCGCATATTAAGGCCTACCTAGTGGCGATAGAGACGGCAAAGTCTAACTACTCTTCCGCCTCTATTGCGTCATCAGGGAATCGTCCGGCTGCCCTGTTTAGGGTGACCCGCGCCCTGCTCCATCCAGGAGTGCGGGAGGATCCCTTAGAAGGCAGGGCGGAGGATTTCGGACAATACCTGTATGACAAAATCGCCCAGATCCGGGGGGATTTGGACTCTGACTGGGTAGATCAGGGCAGGGTGACGAGGAATAGTCTTGAGAATGTTATCTGGGAGGAGTTTGATGCTGTGACTCCTGATGATGTGGACAGGATTTTGGGGAGACTTAGTGCGGCCACATGTTTACTGGACCCGTGTCCCTCCTGGTTGGTACTGGCTTCCCGGGAGGTTACACGAGGCTGGCTCCAGGGTGTTATCAACGCTTCGTTGAGTGAGGGTTACTTCCCCACCGCCTTGAAAGAGGCGGTGGTGAGGCCTCTCCTCAAGAAGCCGTCCCTGGATCCGGCAATATTGGCCAACTATCGTCCTGTCTCCAACCTTCGCTTTATGGCGAAGGTTGTTGAGAGTGTGGTCGCACGACAGTTTCCGCAATTCCTGGAGGAAACATCTTATCTAGATCCGTTCCAGTCGGGTTTCAGGTCTGGGCACAGCACAGAAACGGCATTGGTCGCGTTGGTTGATGATCTCTGGAGGGCTCGGGACAGGGGTTGTTCCTCTGTTCTGGTCCTGTTAGACCTCTCAGCGGCTTTTGATACCATCGACCATGGTATCATGCTGCACCGGCTGGAAGAGTTGGGGGTGGGAGGCACCGTGTTGCGGTGGTTCTCCTCCTTTCTCTCCGACCGGTCGCAGTTTGTGTTGGCAGGGGGGCAGAGGTCGACCTCGAGGCCTCTCATTTGTGGAGTGCCGCAGGGATCGGTCCTCTCGCCCCTTCTGTTCAACATTTATGTGAAGCCGCTGGGTGAGATCATCCGTGGCTTTGGGGTGAGATACCACCAGTACGCTGATGACACCCAGCTGTACATCTCCACCCCAGGCCACCCCAACGATGCCCTTGAAGTGATGTCCCAGTGCCTGGAGGCTGTACGGGTCTGGATGGGGAGGAACAGGCTCAAGCTCAACCCTTCCAAGACTGAGTGGCTGTGGCTCCCGGCATCCCGATATAGTCAGTTGACTCCATCACTGACTATTGGGGGCGAGTCATTGGCCCCCACAGAGAGGGCTCGCAATCTGGGAGTCCTCCTGGATATGCAGCTGTCCTTGGAGGAACATCTGACGGCTGTAACCAGGGGGACCTTTTGTCAGGTTCGCCTGATTCGCCAGTTGCGGCCCTTTCTTGATCGGGATTCCCTGTGCACAGTCACTCATGCCCTCGTCACCTCTCGCCTTGACTACTGCAACGCTCTCTACATGGGGCTCCCCTTGAGGAGCACCCGGAGGCTCCAGCTGGTCCAGAACGCAGCAGCGCGGGTAGTGACGGGAGCAGCATGGCGCTCCCATGTAACACCGCTCCTGCGCGAGCTGCACTGGCTCCCAGTTGTCTTCCGGGTGCGCTTCAAGGTGTTGGTTATCACCTTTAAAGCGCTCCATGGCATAGGGCCTAGCTATCTGCGAGACCGCCTGCTGCTACCGACGACCTCCCAGCGACCCGTGCGCTCCCACAGAGAGGGCCTCCTCGGGGTGCCATCAGCCAAACAATGCAGGCTGGTGACCCCCAGGGGGAGGGCCTTCTCTGTGGGGGCACCTACCCTCTGGAATCAGCTCCCCCCAGAGATAAGGAGAATCCAAGACCTCAGTGCCTTCCGTCGCGCCCTTAAAACCCATTTATTTAAACAAGCCGGGCTGGCTTAAGATGAAATTTTTAACTGTTTTTAAATGTTTTAAACGTTTTTAATTGGTAAATGAGTTTTAATTGGGCCAAATTTATATATCTTTTAATTGTTTTTAATATTTGTTCTGCATGTTTTTTAATCTGGCTGTACACCGCCCTGAGTCCTTAGGGAGAAGGGCGGTATAGAAATCCAATATAAAATAAAATAAAATAAATAAATAAATTTTCAAACAAAGGATTCTGTTAACTCAGCAATTCATATGGTCATATACATTTGTTATTTTTAATTGACACTTTCATTTTATTCTTTGCCAACAGTCATAATTCTTTTAGCCAATTACTGAAGCATAGATTCAAATTATCTCTTGTTGATACAACAATATGGTCATCCTTTGACCTTCAAAGTGTAAATCACCAAAATGTCTTTATCTGTGACAACTGAGGGGCAACTGAGGGGCCTCTCCTCACTGGTTCTACATCAAAGAAGGAATGTGTCTGCCTTTTATTTCAACTGGATACATTTGCAAGCACAATTTCTCTTCTACAATACTATGAACAAA
The DNA here is from genome assembly GCF_059756535.1 of Pantherophis guttatus. Taxonomy (NCBI): domain Eukaryota; kingdom Metazoa; phylum Chordata; class Lepidosauria; order Squamata; family Colubridae; genus Pantherophis; species Pantherophis guttatus. Next base: position 77,201,991 of record NC_142066.1, read on the forward strand.
GAGGGCCCTTCAGTGATCATCTAGCTGGACCCACTTTTCCTACTTTATGATTAAGATTAGAGATGAGGATGAAGGGTAATATTGGTTTTTTAAAAAAATAGATAAGGAATAAATAGGGCAAAAAAGGAAATATAGAAATTGTAAATTTAATTGAAATGACTAAACACTGTTTAAATTTGTGAACCAGCCAAATATTCTGTTCAAAGAAAATACATTGTATGTTTGTATGTGTGTTTCTAATTATTGCTATTTATTCATATTTGTTCTCTTTTATTTTTTAAAGTTTAACAATTCATTCTTTATCTTAATATCTTTATATTTGTTTGGGGTTGCCTTTCTTCCATTTCATCTTTTTTACTGTACAGCAATCTTTCTCCTCAAACCTACCACCTCTCTCTTTTCTTTCCTTCTTACATTCTTTCCCCCTTCTTTTCCTCCCTACTTCCTCTTCCTTTCTCCTTCTCCTCCTCTCTTCCTTCCTCTCTTACCCTCACTCCTACTCTAATTTCCCTTCCTCCCTCCCTTTTCTTCCTTCCCTCTCTCTCCTTTTTTTTTTATTATTTGATTTATATGCCGCCCTTCTCCGGAGACTCAGGGCGGCTTACAATGCGTTAAGCAATAGCCTTCATACTTTTGTATATTTTTATACAAAGTCAGCTTATTGCCCCCACAAACTGGGTCCTTATTTAACCTACCTTAGAAAGGATGGAAGGCTGAGTCAACCTTGAGCCTGGTAAGATTCAAACCTGCAGTAATTGCAGGCAGCTGTGTTAATAACAGGGTGCTTTAAACCACTGTACTACCAAGGCTCTTTCTTCCATCTCTCTTCTCCTTCCTTCATCCCTCTCTATTGCTGTATCCTTTTGTGCATATGGGTTACTCAGACGGCTGAAAAAGTTATTTTTGACTGGTCCTCGCACTTTTGACCAATCCTCGCACTTACGACTGTACTCACATTTTACGTTTTTCGCCCTATCTTGTCACCATGGTGAAGAGAAGCAGTTGTGAAATGAGTGACACAATTGTTAAGAATGCTACAATGGGCATAAATGATGATCAGTCATAAGGGTGAGGACCGGTCAAAAGTGCGAAGACCTGTCAGAAATCACTTTTTTCAGCCCTCTGGGTAGTCCTTTTGGACTACTCAGAGGGTTGAAAAAGTTGTTTTTGACTGGTCCTCGCACTTTTGACCAGTCCTTGAACTTACGACTGTCCTCACATTTTACGTTTTACATTCTTGTCACCGTGGTGAAGAGAAGTAGTGGTGAAATGACTGATACGGTTGTTAAGAATGCTGCAACGGGCATAAATGTGAGGATGGTCATAAGTGCGAGGACCAGTCAGAAATGACTTTTTTCAGCCCTCTGAGTAGTCCCTATGCACATAGCCATGCCCACCCGGTCACATGACCAGCTAGCCATGCCCTCCCGGTCACATGACCACCAAACCACACCCCCAACTAAGCCACGCCCACAGAACTGGTTGTTAAAAAAATTGAATCCCACCACTGCTTTATTGTCATTGTACATTATATATGCAATGAAATTGGTTTAGCCTCTCTGGTGCAATCTATAACAGAAAATACAAAACAACATAAATAGTATAGAGAATAATCCCTATACAAGTAATTGGGGAAAAAAACTAGTCATATGTTTCCATATGTGTGTTGAGTGATTATGATTGTGTTTAAGAGTCTGACAGCCCATGGGTAGAAGCTGTTTTTAAACCTGTTTGTCTATGCTATGCTTCGATGTCTTCTGCCCGATGGCAAAATGAAAAGAGACACTGGCCAGGGTGTGAATCATCCCCAAGTATCTTCCTTACTCTGCTGAAACAGCGAGACCTGGCAATGTCACCTAGTGGTGTTAGAGGCAGTGGTGAAATCTAAAATTTGTTACTACCGGTTCTGTGGGCATGGTTTGGTGGTGGGGGGGGGTAATGTGACTGGGTGGGCATGGCCAATTTTTTTTTTAACTTTTAAAACCATTTAAGGCTCTGACAATCCCAGCTGAGTTGCCTGATCGTTAGAGGCATTTAAAAGAAAAAAAGTCTCTGCCGATCAGGCAACTCAGCTTGGATCGTCAGAGACATTTAAAAGAAAAAAGGGTTTTTTTCTTTTAAAAGCCTTTGATGATCCCAGCTGAGCCACGTGATCATCAAAGGCTTTTTTTTTTACTTTTAAAAGCATTTTTTCAGCCGAAGAGGTTGTAGAAAAAATGCTTTTAAAAGTTAAAAAAAAAGCCTCTGATGATTGTGCGCCTCAGCTGGGCATGGGGGTGGTGGGGCAGGGATTTTTTCTACTGGTTCTCCGAACCACCCGCCGCCATCGTTACCGGATCGGGCAATCCGGTCTGAACTGGGAGCATTTCACCCCTGGTTAGAGGGCAACCAATGGTTTCTTGTGCCAAATTGATCACTCTCTGTAGTGCCTTCCCTTTTTTTTTTAAACAAGTTTTATTGGTTCCCCCCCACACACACACATTTCCCCACATCTTTTTTGAACAGAGTATTGGCTGTTTCTTGTCTTATACAATTAATTAAATTCAAATATATTTTACTCAATTACAATTCTTGCCAAAATCTCCCCCCCCCTTTATCATATCTCACTATTTTTATGCTTACTTCCATACACAATATCTTCATTTGCCCTTAAATTCTAATTTTACTATTTATTCATATTTATTCCCTTTTATTCTTTAACAATTCATTCTTTATCTTAATATATTTGTGTTTATTCGGGTTGCCTTTCTTCCCTTTCATCTTTTTTATTGTACAGCAATCTTTCTTCTCCAACCTACCATCTCCCTCTTTTCTTTCTTTCCTACTTTCTCTTCCCCTCCTCTTCTTCTCTTATCTACTTCCCCTCCCCTTCTCCTTCTCCTCCTCTCTTCCCCCCTCTCTCCTATTCTAATTTTCCTTCCCTTCCTTCTTCCCTACTCTTCCTTCCCTCTCTCTCTTTCATCTTCCCTTCCACCTCTCTTCTCCTTCATCTCTCTCTATTGCTGTATTCATCTTCAATTTAATATTTTCCACTATGGAGTCCAGGCAACCCCAATCTTTCATTTATCAAGTATATTTCACAAAACTCCTCTTATCTTTTTAATTATAAACAGTATATTTCATCTTACTCCATTTTTCCCTTTAAATTTTTACCCAAACAATCTTCCAATCTTTTATCTTCTTTACTTTTAACAATATGTTTTTTTCTTTTTTACTTCTTGCAAGTATAACACTAAAATCGGTGGTGGGATTCAATATTTTTAACAACCGGTTCTGTGGGCATAGCTTAGTTGGGGGTGGGGGGTGGCTAGCTGGTCATGTGACCGGGTGGGCATGGCTAGCTGGTCATGTGACCGGGTGGGCGTGGCTATGTGCATAGGGACTACTCAGAGGGCTGAAAAAAGTCATTTCTGACTGGTCCTCGCACTTATGACCATCCTCACATTTATGCCCATTGCGGCATTCTTAACAACTGTGTCAGTCATTTCACCACTACTTGTCTTCACCACAGTGACAAGATAGGGTGCAAAACATAAAATGTGAGTACAGTTGTAAGTGCGAGGACTGGCCAAAAGTGCGAGGACCGGTCAAAAATAACTTTTTCAGCCTTCTGACTAGTCCATATGCACATAGGGACTATTCAGAGGGCTGAAAAAAGTCATTTCTGACTGGTCCTCACATTTTTGACCGGTCCTCGCACTTATGACCTTCCTCACATTTATGCCCATTGAGGCATTCTTAACAACTGTGTCAGTCATTTCACCACTACTTGTCTTCACCACAGTGACAAGATAGGGTGCAAAACATAAAATGTGAGTACAGTCGTAAGTGCGAGGACTGGCCAAAAGTGCGAGGACCGGTCAAAAATAACTTTTTCAGCCTTCTGACTAGTCCATATGCACATAGGGACTATTCAGAGGGCTGAAAAAAGTCATTTCTGACTGGTCCTCACATTTTTGACCGGTCCTCGCACTTATGACCTTCCTCACATTTATGCCCATTGAGGCATTCTTAACAACTGTGTCAGTCATTTCACCACTACTTGTCTTCACCACAGTGACAAGATAGGGTGCAAAACATAAAATGTGAGTACAGTCGTAAGTGCGAGGACTGGCCAAAAGTGCGAGGACCGGTCAAAAATAACTTTTTCAGCCTTCTGACTAGTCCATATGCACATAGGGACTATTCAGAGGGCTGAAAAAAGTCATTTCTGACTGGTCCTCACATTTTTGACCGGTCCTCGCACTTATGACCTTCCTCACATTTATGCCCATTGAGGCATTCTTAACAACTGTGTCAGTCATTTCACCACTACTTGTCTTCACCACAGTAACAAGATAGGGTGAAAAACATAAAATGTGAGTACAGTCGTAAGTGCGAGGATTGGTCAAAAGTGCGAGGACCGGTCAAAAATAACTTTTTCAGCCCTCTGAGTAATCCATATGCACAAAAGGATACAGCAATAGAGAGGGATAAAGGAAGGAGAAGAGAGATGGAAGAAAGAAGGAGAGACAGGGAAGGAAGAGAAGGGAGGAAGAGAAGGGAAATTAGAGTAGGAGAGAGGATAAGAGAGGGAGGAAGAGAGGAGGAGAAGAAGAGGGGGGGGGAAAGAGAAAGTAAGAAGGAAAGAAAAGAGAGAGGTGGTAGGTTTGAGGAGAAAGATTGCTGTACAGTAAAAAAGATGAAATGGAAGAAAGGCAACCCCAAACAAATATAAATATATTAAGATAAAGAATGAATTGTTAAACTTTAAAAGAGAATAAATATGAATAAATAGCAGTAATTAGAAACACATATACAAACATACAATGTATTTTCTTTGAACACAGTATTTGGCCAGTTCACATATTTAAACAGTGTTTAATCATTTCAATTAAATTTACAATTTCTATATTTCCTTTTTGCCATATTTATTCCTTATCTATTTTTTAAAAAAAGCCAATATTACCCTTCATTCTCATCTCTAATCTTAATCAAATTCAATTTTTCCCTTCTATTCTATATTATACCCCTTCTCATTGTCATTTATTTTTATATCCATCCTCACATTGGTTAATTATGTAATATTACAGTTGTTTAATATAAATTCAACATTTTAATATAAATCAATTAGTTATATAACTATCTTTTTTGTATATTAATCAATATGAATATGAATATTCCAATTATTTCTATGCAATCCAATTTCTTACAAATCAATTAATTATATTTACCAATAATAATAAACCAAATAATTTCCCCCATATATTCCTCCAAACCACAATTTAACCATTTCTGCTTTCAACACAATATACAATTAATAGAATCTCAATTATTACAATTCCCTATTTAAATAGAGCTTTTTTTCTTTTGTGTTTAAATTCTTGAACTCTCCTCTTTTTCCCTAAAGAGGAACTACCTTTTTAGGGAAAACTACCTTTCCACTAAAGGTAGTTTGCACCTACCTTTTTTGGTGAGGAAAAAGAATATAAATCTGCCTGCCTAATTTTCCAACATTGCAGGAACAGCAAAGCAGGCTTTTACTTTCAGTTTTGTTTTTCAGCATAGATAGGGGGGAAAAAATCTGCACTCTTTGCAAGCAAGCAGCAGAGCCCTGAGCAAAACAGCTGAGAGCAAATCAGCTGAGAGTCGGGAGGCCGATAGAATCAAGGGGCTAATTAGCCTATGCTGAAGCTCCGTGGGCCAATAAAATTACAAAAAAGCACCGAACCGTTTGTTAAATTGCTGGCTCGCCCGCCCCTTGCCCACCACTATTTCTTGGCAATAAATAGTGGTGCGGAGGGGCAGAGCAAGGGGCGGGGGGAGCCAGCAATTTAACAAAGGGTTCAGCTGAACCCCCTAGAACCGGCAGAATCCCACCACTGACTAAAATCATTTTTTAACATTTCAATTTCATTCAATTTTACATTCAGTTTTAAATTTCCATCATAATTTCAAATAATGCTTATGTTACTTATTTCTCTCAATTTAATGCTTTCTCCAAATTCAATCAATCTTTAACATTGCACCTACTGGTCTATTTCATTTTGTTATGGAATGAAGGGACGAAACAACATTCCTGGTCAGACAGAGACAGAATTTATTTGCAAAGGTTCAGTGCATTTTTGATTCTCGCAAAACTGAACAAAGGATGTTCTGATTCCATGGTTTTTATACATTTCTAAGACAAAGAATTCAGTGAGATCATACATTTTCCATATATGGTTAATCATGAGATCATACATCCGATTTTCCTTATATAGTTACATACACTAGATAATAAGTTCATCTAATTATTTAAAGCATTAATCTTAGTTTACAAAATTATCTTAGCCGCACAACTTTTCTTAAGTACTCGGAGTTGCTAATGGGAGAGTTACTACTGTCCTTGGGTAAGTTTATTGGATTAAGTAACTCTTTGTAACATACAGGTCTTTGTGTCATTCACAGTGAGGTCACTCAGATGTTTTTCCATATGGCAGTTCTTTCCATGACATCTAGGTCTCAGAAAATATATTACCACTTAAAGGGGTTTTACTGTTTGTTAATGTAATTTCCAACAAGCACTTTCCTCTCTTATAATAATGTGAATAGAGAGGGTCTCTCAGAGTTCATGTATCCAAGCACGTCTTCCCCTTATAATAATGTGAATAGAGAGGGTCCCCCAGAGCCCATATATCTGACTCCTATTTTGATATATATGATTCCTATTTTATTCACATTATTTCTTTTATCTACATTATTCTTTATTTGCTATATTTACCTCATTTCCCCCCTGTGGAAGTTTTTCTATGCATAAACTTCCATTTCTTCCTACACAACACTCTATGTCCCTTAATACACAAAGCCAACATATAATATCCCACAACATATGACTAATCTAGGCAAGAGATAGGTATTTCTTGATCTTCACCCTATTAATCCTTGGAGGTACTCCCTCCATTCTTTTCCCAGACCCTATTTTGACATATGTGTCTGTTTCAGAAATTTTTTTTTTCTTCAAGAAAGCGCTCTGTCAAAACTAATTCCTTCGCAGTCTGTATCTCTTTCATTGCTCTGATAGATAGCTGTTTCAGCACAGGGATTGCACATGGAATTAAAGCTAGGCCTGCAGAAGGAATAAAAGCTAGGCCTGCACAAGGAATAAAAGCTAGGCCTGCCACAGCCATATCAACAAGAATAACATTTGTTTAATCCAGCTGGATCCAGGCAACCAAGAAAACCACCTGTCAGTTGTTTGTAACCTCTGACTTATCTTGGATGCCCTATCCTGAAAATCCTTGGCAACTTCTCTGACCACACCTGATTTATTCATATAGAAACAACAATCTTCTCATACCTCCTCTCTCTGCGGCCAGGAGGTCTAAGGCACGTAGATTTTGTAGGACCACTGCTGCCAATGACTCTATCTGGTCTTGGACTTCCACCAGGGTTCCAGCAATTTGGTTCAGGCTTTCTTGGATTCCTCTGATAATTGCTGAAACTGTATTACTGAGTGTGTTACCCCACCTACACCTGTTCCACTGCAGTTCCTATCCCCATGATTACTAATAGTGGGACTAGGATTGGTACCCATTCTGAACATGTCCCATGAGAGGAACAGGGATGGTATGTTCTCCGCTGACAACATCTATTTTAGAAAAAAGGTGTACCAGTGTGCATGTTCCAGTCCAATTTGTTGGTAAACATAAATACGCATCTTTTCCACAGAAAAAGAAAACTCCCTTTTCCCCTACCCACATGCCTATGTTCATGGAGAAAGCATGGGTTCTATGGTTCTTTTCATTAGTCCAGACCCCCAACGTCCCTGCTACAAACATTCCAGCAAGCGGCTGTAATGGGACTTCTAGTGAAGGGTCCTTTTGCTTATCTCTGAGGATTGGACCCTCAAAAAGATACCGGGAGGTAGTATCCCAGGGGAAAGAAGACACATAAACCTGTGTTGGACCTAATGGAGAGCCAGATAGTGAAGTGAGGGGGCTGGAACAGACTAGTGCACCTTTCCTTGGATACCTTCCAGGACCTCTTCCATCCTCCCCATTTTGTGATGATGGCAGTTGGTGGTGATGAGAAAGTGAGTGGTGTGCAGAAGGAAAAAGATCTTTGGTTAGTTTTACATCCCTAAGGTTCATTCTAGGACCAAGGTACACTTCTGATGGACATTGTTTTTTTGTCAGGGATCCTATAGGCCTACCAGGTTTCTGATGTCTCTTTACACACAGGGAAGGTGACCCTATGATTTAACAAGGTTTCAACCCAATTCCAGTATCCCTGATATGCAATCTCCTCTTTTCAATTGTTGTAGGGGCCCTTTCTCCTTTTCTATTCCCCCCTGTACCGGGATTGTTAAACTCTTAACCTTAGGTCTAGGAGTTGGTTTAGGAATAAGGTACCCACTCCACCTTCTGATGCCATGTTGTTGGCGGGAGTGGACTTGACCCAAAGTGTCCCCATTCAGTGTCTTGATGCTGCTAGGTCCCCTGGGATTCTTGACATCTTCAAATCCTTCCGCAGAGACAAGGGGAATAACATCACCACAACATGGGGAACTACTGTTCAAGCTAGCATCACTCACTAGACCCTTGGTTAATAGTACCCAAAATCCCAAATAAATCATAGTGACTTTATTCCCACACCCACAAGGCCTTAAGAGCGAAAGACCCGTAGTTTACAAATTCACCATGTCAGGAAGAGGGTTAGGGATATGTGTAACTTGGGGGTAGGGCAATATCAATCGTATTAAAACAATACCAACAGAAGGGCTAAAGTAGCTGTTGCCCAGAGTCCCCACACCCAATCTTGCTCAACCATGAGAGTTTTTAATAATTGCTTGCTGGATATTATCACTGTTAATGGGTTTTACAATACAATTTACAATCGTGGAATGTTGTCTTTCTCCGTTTCAAGCTTCAGCCATGCGCAGGGAACCAGCTTCCGGGGTGGTTCGACAAGGCTGATGATCACCACCGTGCGTAGAGAGTCCATTGCCGGTAGAACTCAGCAGGGTGTATTCTTCTTGAACTTCAACACCAAGGGCCGGTCAGTTGTTGTCACCTGGTATGTGACTGGATCACTTTGGTCTGCGGGCTTCAGTCTCGTCCAGTGGATCCAGGACCGTCCTCCTAAGATCTTAAAAGCACAATTACAAAACCAATACATCTGGGAGAGCGCGCAAAGGAATCTGAGCAGTTGTAGTCCTCTTCAGTTGGGAAACAGCATAGGCAACCATTCAATCCTAAGAAAGAAAAAAATACAAAAATAGTCCCGATGATGAAGAACGCTATTCCCACTGGTTACTGCCCACCAGTCCCTTGGATCCTTTGGATCATCAACTTCAATGGATCTCCTTGGTGAGATTCCACCTTCCACTCCTTTGGGGCTGGCACGGGCCCTTTCACTTGGGGTTTAACTTCCTTCCAGCTCCGGATCAACATCCAATCATTGTGGTGGAATTTATGGACTGGAAACTTCAAAGGTGGTGTTTGGGCTAATAGTCCTTGTTTCCTAAAAACTTTAAAATATCTGGACAGTTTATACACATATTGTTTCAATACTTTGTCTCTGGTTTCCAGGGAATCAATGCATATGCTTCCTGTAGTGAAAACTACTCCAAACAACAGTTCATATGATGATAATCTTTCTAGGTTGGGTATAATAAAACTCTTGACACCACTCTTGACACCACTGTTGCTGTAGCATTACTGCAGAGAAAAGCTTCAACCCACCCTGTGAGGTGGTCCACTATGACCAATAAATAGTTTACTCTCCCCACTTTTGGTAATTCTGTAAAATCCACATGGATACATTGAAATGGTCTTAAAGCTAGTGGTCTCCCACCCATCTGTTGTTTCCTGACAGCTTGTTCATTCACCTTTTTACAAATCAAACATTTGTTTATAATTGATGTTACTAAAGGATATATCCCAATACAACCATAGCTTTTAAAAGTTCATCTACAATAGCTTGAATTCCCCAATGACTCCACCCATATTTTGCCAAATGAATGCACTATCCCAAATGCATACAGCATCCCCCCTTGTATGGCTCTCATTTACATGCCTTTACAAATATATTTTCATTTAACAAACTCAATAAGAACCTGGGTTCCCCAATGAGTTCCCTCATGCACACTCTCAATCACATTCCGCATAAATGTTTTATTAAACACTTGCACCTCTCCTTAATCATCCATTTACCATCCACTTTACGCACCCCATCATCTATCATTTGTCTTCATCATCCGTAAATACAGACTTTACCTCAAAGTCCAAAGCAGGGATCAAATCATTAATGCCTCTTCTGATTCAAAAAAATCTTTCAAAATCATTTCTTTTATATAGGTTGAATTAAGCATTTTAAACCTCAAAAATTTCCAGAAAAGAAAAAATAAAAATAAAATCAAACTTGTATTCAGAGCAGAAAAGAAAATTTATCTGCATAGCTTTACCAAAACAGTGAGAGGAAAAGCTGCATGATCAGGTCACCCAGTTCCCCCTCCTCTCTCAGGCAGGCTCAGCAGAAAGAGGAGGTAGGGTGGGGGGTGAGAAAGAGAGGAGAAAAAAATGGTTAAAAAGGGACAAAAGCCTGTGCCCCCCCTTTTCCTGTTTCTCTCCTCCAAGGGAGGGGGGTTACATTCTCACCTCCTTTCGCCTTTCAGCATCCTTAACACACAGGCATTCACAGATCTCAGTCCGGACATCTCACACACGCACATTCACATTTGTACTGCAATTTCTATAAACCAATCAACACATTTCCTCCTGCAGGTCTGGAAATGACTACACACACACACACACATGCACATACCATCAAACATTTCCAGACCTGTGGAGGTTGTTTATTTGTTTTGTTTTAATTTTTTTTCCTTGGGCAACCAATAGCTTATTCCTAAAGCAGCGGAAAAACTCAGGAAGCACTTTTAAATCACAAATGTGATTTTGGGCCCTAACCACTGCCCGTTTCCCACAGCTTCAAGCCCAAGCTTACTGAATTTGCTGGCCAGCCAAACATATCACAATCAATTCAATCCCATTCAATTCTGTTGGAAGAAAAAAAGAAGCCTTTCCCTTTAAGGATGGTGTTGAATGGCAGGGCTGGCTCCCCCTCCTCAATTCAAAAAAAACTCCAGGCGGGGAGATTACTTCAAAATGATTGGAGGTCAGCTGCTTAAGAGCAGAATCAGTTCATTGTTTATGGGAAGGCAGGCAAGAAAACAGATAGTGAGACGTTTTATTTTCTTTACAATAAATATGAGTCTAATTAGAAAATGCATCTTCGGGTTTATTTTTCAAAAATATACACAAGGAGAACACCAGGATCCGACATTAATTGAGGGCGATTACCCCAAGCAAGGTAACGGGTCTGATTGCTGCTCTGACATGTTCGTTCCCTATACTTATTCAGCTTGCTCTTTCTGTGTTTTCTCCTTGTTTCTCTTGTGTTAAAAGTTCAAATTACTTTAGTTTGATTTCTTTTCCTTCTTGGGTGTTTGTGTGTTTTTTTTTTCTGTGTCCCACATCTGTTTGGATGTTGTAGAACCCTGCAATTTTGTCCTTCCTTTGTTATGGAAAATAAGGTAGCTTCAGCGTCTTAATGGCTCGTTGGCAAAGGTGGGGGCTGAAACTCTGAGTTTCTGCTTATTTTCTTATTTCCCTGTTCTTTTAATATTAAGTTTCTCATATCTTCCAACAATTCTACCTACTATCATTATAGATGCACATCAAAAAAAATATTTTTTTTAACAGAAATCACATCAAGTTATTCAATTCAAATTATCTGCGTCTTCCCGTTTAGATAGGCTTTATGTTTTTATTACCTGCTAAACCCTAGGTGGGAAGAACAATAAACCACTTCTTCTTTCTTCTTTAGTTCTTTCAGAGTTCTCTGGTATTTTATTAGCTCCTTCTAGTTTCTGCAATTTTCTCCTGTTATCCATGGCACTTTGAGTGATAAACCATTCATTTAACGGGGATCTATTTGCTGGATCTTCAATGTTTATCCCAGTATGAACTTTGTAGGATTCTTATAGTGGCGGTTTTGGCATAATTAACAGGACCTTTTGCTGCCTCTCGTAAAACATTTATGCATAAGGGGCGGTAGGCATCAATTTCTGCAGCTGCGTCTGCTTTTTGCACTGCATTTCCATTTACTGAATAGATCCACTATTTCATTGGACTACTTGCTAAATGGGCCATATTGTAGTTTCCAATTCAGTAGATCTGTAGTTGTGAAATGATGATTATGGAACAAGGGACGAATGCTGGGCTGTCCCTGTTTAGATTCTTCTTTTGTTTCTTCTCCCCCTCACTCTTAACTTTCCGTTTGACTTGCAGTTGGCGTCTTCGATGTAGAATAGTTCTCGGCACCATACCCACTGGCAAGGGTGGATAGGGGTTTTGTTTTAGGGGTACGGGATGTGGTGCATATGGGGGAGGGCAACTAACTTCTTCCTCATCCTCCTGACTGAAAACTTTGTTTCTAACTGTCTTTCTGTTGGTTTTATTTTTTCTCTTTCATCAAACACACTCTCACACATTCCATCTGACATTTCTTAAGCCAAAGGGAAAAAGCCTTCTGATTGATCTGTCACTGATCTCACTAAAGGCACTCTTTTAACCTGAATTGTAACGGTGTCCTTAGGACACGATTATCTCCACCCATCCTAAAAAAACACTACGGCCGACTCAGGACACTGGAAAGTTCCAACAGCTATCTCTGAGAACTGCAACCGTTTAACCACCCGCACATTTCTACCAGGAGGCTTTAGGATGACACCTTGCCTCCCAGGAGGGTGATCAGCCCCCCTCTTTCACCGTAAAGTCGGTGAGCTACCCCTTTTACTTATTACTCACCTGCAGGCTTTCTTCCTTAATTCATGGCCACCTGTTGAGATTTCTGTGTCTGTTTGACCTTATGGATCCTTGACTGACCTGCTTCTCCAGCGGTTTTACGGCACCTCCTCACCGAAAGATTCTGTGGACTTCAATGGAGTCCTAATTGCCGGCCGGTGAACTTTCCTTGGGAAGGCGTCGATCCCCGCTGGGGCAGGCCGTCAGGCAGAACAATGGTCTCTGTTCTTTAGTCCCATCTGGGGTGCCATAAATGTTATGGAATGAAGGAATGAAACAACATTCCTGGTCAGACAGAGACAGAATTTATTTGCAAAGGTTCAGTGCATTTTTGATTCTCGCAAAACTGAACAAAGGATGTTCTGATTCCATGGTTTTTATACATTTCTAAGACAAAGGATTCAGTGAGATCATACATTTTCCATATATGGTTAATCATGAGATCATACATCCGATTTTCCTTATATGGTTACATACACTAGATAATAAGTTCATCTAATTATTTAAAGCATTAATCTTAGTTTACAAAATTATTTTAGCCGCACAACTTTTCTTAAGTACTCGGAGTTGCTAATGGGAGAGTTACTACTGTCCTTGGGTAAGTTTATTGGATTAAGTAACTCTTTGTAACATATAGGTCTTTGTGTCATTCACAGTGAGGTCACTCAGATGTTTTTCCATATGGCAGTTCTTTCCATGACATCTAGGTCTCAGAAGATATATTACCACTTAAAGGGGTTTTACTGTTTGTTAATGTAATTTCCAACAAGCACTTTCCTCACTTATAATAATGTGAATAGAGAGGGTCTCTCAGAGTTCATGTATCCAAGCACGTCTTCCCTTTATAATAATGTGAATAGAGAGGGTCCCCCAGAGCCCATATATCTGACTCTGTATGATTCCTATTTTATTCACATTATTTCTTTTATGTACATTATGCTTTATTTGCTATATTTACCACAATTTAACAACATTTTCACATATAATTTCTACCACTAACATCATTCTCTTTATTAACAAATTAACATTTTCACTGACTCTTTTTTTTTATTGCAAAAGTTTTACAATTACATTTTCACCCCTTTCCCCCCCCAAACTTCCCAACCTCCCTAACCCTCCCTAACCCTCCCCTCCCCCCAGACTTCCCTATAATGTACTCATAACTAGTAAAGAAAGATAAAAAAAAACACAAAAAAACCCCCTTAATATAACACTTATATAAAAACTTGAACCCCTCCCTCCCCTTTATAGTTTTTCTTTTTACCCTCATTACATTGAAATATTTCTAATACATTATTTTCAAATAAAAGCTATTTGATACTTTCTAGTTTGATATTTGTTCTGAACATATTCTATCCATCTTTTCCATTCCCATTCATAAGTCTCTTGTGAGCAATCTTTTAAGTATGCTGAAATCTTCGCCATCTCTGCAAAACTGGCCATCTTCAAAGTCCATTCCTCAATAGTGGGCAAAGCTTCATTTTTCCAATATTTACCTATCAACAATCTTGCTGCTGTTATCATATACAATATCAGTTTTGTTTCACCCAATGTAAAACCCTTAACTATACCCAATAAAAACAATTGTGGAGAGAATTGAATTTTTTTCTTCAAAACATTCTGCATGACCCACCAAATTTTTATCCAAAAAGCCTTAACTTTCCTACAGGTCCACCAAACATGATAATACGTAGCATCCAAACATTCACATCTCCAACATTTTGGCTGAACATTAGGGTACATACATGACAACTTTTTGGGATCTAAATGCCATCTATAAAACATTTTATAGAAATTTTCCCTCAGGTTCTGCGACTGTGTAAATTTAACATTCTGAACCCAATTTTTTTCCCATGTTTCCAACATCACTGGTTCTTCAAAATTTTGTGCCCACTTAATCATACAATCTTTAACTAATTCAGTTTCTGAATCCCTTTCTAGCAAAACATTATAAAGCCTTTTGATATGCATTGGACCTTTCTCTTTTATATGTCTAACCAATTCTTCCTCGTGCAACATAATACCAGTTTTTTGGTCCTCTTTCCATCTCAATTGTAATTGATTATATTGTAACCAAGTTAAATTAATCCCTTCGTCCAACAGTGTCTGCAATGTCTTCAGCTGCCATCTGTCCGCATCTGTAAAAAGAACCTCTTTGTATAAAACCCCCCTGAGTGACATTATATTTGTATTCCACAAAGTATGACCAAGATCCAGCCATAGCGGTATTTTATAATCCCATTTGAGTCGGTGCTTCTTCCAAACTCTCATCAAAGAGTCTCTAAGTATATGACTTTTAAATACTTTATCAACTTTGTCATCATAAAATAAGTAAGCATGCCATCCAAATTCGAGATCAAAACTTTCTGCATTCAATATTCCAGCCTTTTTCCTTCCAAACCAATCACTTGCCAAAGTTAAAGCTGCTGCATCATAATATAACTGTAGGTTTGGAAGTTTAAGGCCTCCTCTTTCTGGAACATCTTGCATAATTTTCAATTTCACTCTCGGCTTTTTCTCGTTCCAGACAAACTTATTGAGTCCAGTTTGCCAGACTTTCAGTTGTTTATCACTTTTAAGCACCGGGATCATTTGAAACAAAAAAAGAAATCTTGGCAAAATGTTCATCTTAACTGCTGCTATTCTTCCAAGTAGAGACAGCTGCAGTTTTTTCCAAGTCTCCATGTCTTTCTGCACCTCTCGCCACAACACCTCATAATTATTTTGAAACAATTTCATGTTTGATTCTGCAACCTGAACTCCTAGATATTTTACCTTAGGTACAGTCTCAAAACCTGCCCTCCTTTCAAGCTCATGTTTACGATCTTGTGTCATGTTTTTAGCTATCATTTTAGTCTTTTTTGGATTCAGTCTAAAACCTGAAACATTACCATAGTCTTGTATAATGTCCTTCATCAGGATTATTGATTCCATTGGTTGTGATAGGGTAACAACCAGATCATCTGCAAATGCCTTTATTCTGTAGTCCTCTTGCCTAATCATTATACCTTTCAAGATATTAGAATCCCGTATTGTATTTAGCAAGACTTCTAGTGTTAAAATAAATAAAAGTGGGGACAACGGACATCCCTGTCTTGTTCCTTTTTCAATTTTAAACTCTGTTGTCAAACTTCCATTAATAATGATCTGTGCCTTTTGCTCTTGGTAAATTGCTGAAATCGCCTGTATAAATTGATCCCCAAAATCCATCTTTTTTAAAGTCTTTAGTAGAAAATTCCAATCCACTCTATCAAAGGCCTTCTCTGCATCCAAAAAGACCAGCACTGCAGGAATCTGTTTATTCTTCTCAAGATATTCCAATAAATCTATTACTTGCCTTACATTATCCTTCATGTGTCTGCCCTCGATAAATCCCGCTTGATCATCATGAATCACCTTATGGATTACTGGCATCAACCTGTTGGCTAGTACTTTCGCATAGATTTTATAATCTGTATTCAAAAGAGATATTGGTCTGTAATTCTCTGGTTTTTTAGGACCAACTTGTTCTTTTGGTATCAAAGATATGTAAGCTGTTGTCCATGATGGGGGTATTTTACCCCCTTGTTGAATATTGCAAAATAAATCTCTGAGTTGTTCCACCATTTCAGCTTGCAAAGTTTTGTAATACACTGCGGTCAAACCATCCGTGCCAGGAGCTTTGGCTGTTTTTAGCTGTTTAATTGCTACTATTATCTCCTCCTCTGTTATAGGATAATTCATTCTTTCCTTTTGTTGATCAGTAATTTTTGTAACTCTTTTATCGTTTAAATATTTTTCTATAAGTCCATTCTGCACCTCCTCTTTGGCATATAGTTTGGTATAATAGTCCACAAAAGCTTCTTTAATTAATTTTTGTTGAAAAATTTCTTTTCCTCCAATATCAATACTATCAATAGTCCGTATACTTTGTTTTTTCCTCAATGTGTAAGCCAACCATCTGCCCGGTTTATTAGCATTACAAAATGTATTGTGCTTCACATATTGTAAGTTTGTTGCAACTTGTTCCGCCATAAGCATTTGGAATTGGTCTTTCAAAAGTTTTATAGCACCGCATATTCTTTCATCTGTTGGATTTTTAATAAGTAACTGTTCTTTATTCTTTATTTCTATTTCCAATTCAGATCTTTTCTTTTGTCGAAACAGTCTATGTTTAGAGTTCATGTAGATAAGTACCCCTCTCATATAAGCTTTGCTTGCGTCCCACACAATTTCTATTGGGGTACCTTTATTCAAATTTATTTCAAAAAATTCTTTAAAATGCTTTTTAAGTTCTGTTGTGTTTTTTTCATATCTAAACAAGTTCTCATTTAATCTCCAAGAACGTCTCTCAACCTTATCCATCTCAATTTCTATCCATACTGGGCTATGGTCAGTCAAAATTCTTGGAAAAATCTTTGTTCTTTTTGTCTTGACAAGTAAATCATCTGACAACAAAATAAAATCAATCCTAGAGAAGGATCTATGTCTATCTGAATAAAAAGTATAATCCAGTTCTTTTGGATTATGTATTCTCCAAATATCTTTTAGTTCCAAATCTTCTTTCATATCGAAAAAGGTCTGAGGTAACCTAATCCTAGATTTCGCTGAACTTCTTTTGTCTAATTTAGAGTCTATTACTCCATTCCAGTCTCCCATAATTAAAATAGATCTATAGTCCCATTGTAGTATTTTAGTATGTAACATTTTATAAAAATAATCCTGTTGTTGGTTGGGAGCATAAATTCCTATCAAAAGAATTTGGCCATATGTTGTAAGTAATTCAATTGCTACAAACCTACCATCTTCATCTGTTTCTATAACTTTAGCCGTAAATTTCTTATTTACATAGATAACCACACCATTCTTTTTTTGCAACATTGAAGATATAAAATGTATTCCTAATTTGGAGTTTATCAAGTATTTTTGATCTTGAACTGTAATATGCGTTTCTTGTAGACAAATTATATCATTATTAAATTGTTTCAAATATGTAAATAATTTCTTCCTTTTCTGTGCTGAATTCAACCCATTCACATTCCAAGATAAACACTTAAGCGTCATCTTCATCTTTCTGGAGCAAAGAGCAGAATAACCGAATATCATCCACGATCTTCGGAGTCGCTCCCCCCATGGCTCCAGTCTCTTGTGTAGTAGTCTTAGCTCCCTTCTTATCTTGTCTTTCCTGTTGTTGTTGTTGCTTTTGTTTAAGTAATTTAGATTGAGCTCGAGTTATACGTTGATCCTTAACTTCGATCATCCGAACCGGGTCCAAGATTGGAGAAGATTCCAGCAAAGGCTCATCCAAAAAACCTCCTTCTGCGCCTTGCATTTCCTCTGGTTCCTGCTTAGACTGTTCTTGCAATTCTCGTTGAGGTTGCTTCTCATCACTCTCCTTAATCTCCAAAACTGTAGATGTACGTGGGGATGGTGTTCTTTCCTTAAGAATAGTAGTGTAGAAGTGCTCTGCCTTCTCCACGGTGTTCAAACGATATCTTTCTCCCTTGTATCTCAAAATTATACCAACTAGGGCGTCCCACCAAAATGGTATCTGTTGATTTTGCAATTCTTTAACAAGAAAGCCGAATTCTTTTCTGGTTTTCAACATTTTAGGGGGTAGTTCTTTAAAAATTCCAATTCGTGAGCCCCCCACTTGCACAGAGGTGTAAAAGGAGTTTTGCAGGATGTCATTTCTTATTTCTCTGTCTGTAAAATATATGACCACATCTCTGGCCACCTTTGTCTGGCCATCCAAGAATTCACTCTATAAATTTTATCTATTTTGTGAAAAACCACATCGGGATTAACTTGTAAAATCTTGGCCAAAGCCTCAGAACAGACCTGTCTCAAATCCTGTCTATCCTCTTCTCGAATTCCTCGAAGCCGTATTGCAAACTCCATTGCCCTGAATTGTACCATCACAATTTCATTTTCAACTCTCTGCATTTTATTGTCAACATCAGCAATTTTATAATCATTGTCTTTCATCTTAACATTAACTTCTGATTTAAATTCTTCAACTTTAGAATTAACTTTAATAATAAATTCTGCCAGGCCAGACGCCACTTCTGATATTTTTTTGGTCACCTTATTTTGATTCTGTTTCACCATATCTTTAACTTCATTAATTTCCTGCATAAATTCCTGATGTGACTTTTGAAGTTTGTCATCTATCTCCCGTTGAGATTTTTGAAATTTATCATCCAGAATTTTAGAAATAAATTCTTTTAAATCTCCCACGTCAAAATCTTTTTTCTGAGTCTGTATCTGTTGTTCAGGGGGAGGCTGTGTTTTATGTGTGGGAGATCCACCTCCTGTTGCCTTCACTTCCTGCTTCTTTGAGGCCATCCTGTCACGTAAGCTAGTTTTACTAAAAAGGGAAGTTCTTCTTCCTCTTCTCCCACCTCCACAAAGACTTCTGAAAAAGTCCCCCAGATTTATTCAAATAAAAACTAAAGTAAAGCAAAGTCCAGTATTGAAAAGGGAGAAATTTCTCTCTTATTCTCTTGTTACAAGCGAAGCAACTTCGTAACAGTTTAGAAACTTTGTGACAAAGCAAGATGAGTTCAGCAATCCACACTCGCCAGCTCGTTAACTCTAAGGCTAAGCGCCATGTTTTTACAGTTCACTTTCACTCATCCGCATTTTTCGCTCAGATTAGAAAGCCAAGAAAACTCTAATACTTGCGATTCCGAGTTTCAGGGTTGAAGTAGAAATATGCTGCTTGTTAAGGCTAATTCCTTTCCTTTAAATTTGAAGTTTCCTGTAGCCGGCTTGTTCTGCAAAAGCAGACTTGTCCCACGCCGCCCGGAGTCCAGCAGGTTGAATGGGAGCCGCTCCTGTTCCCTCCCCTATTCCCTGGGGGGGTTGCAGGGGCTCAACCTGTGCCCTGCGATCTCTCTTCAAAGTTCCTAAGGATTTTGAAGTTTTCGAGCCGCTTCTTAGTTGCGAAGCGGCTCTACAAGCGGTGGGGCTGGCGGAGCTTCAAAAGGCACCGCCGCCGCCGAAGACGAGGAAACCAGAAGTGACATTTTCACTGACTCTTAACCATTTTCCCTTAATCTCTCCACAACTCCATTTCTTGGTATTTTCCTCCCTTTCTCCCATTCCCTTACCTTCCACTTTTTCCTTTTCTTGTATCTCCCCTTCAGCCTCTTTTCTTTAATTTTAACTCTATTAATTTTCTTTCTCAATCTTTCCCCATTTATTTCTCTTCTTTTCTTATTTGAGATGTATTTTCCCTTATCCATTCTTATTCTGTCACTGCTAAACCCAGTGTAATCATCTTTATCTTTACTTTCAATTATTTCTTCTCCAATATTATCTCTTTGTTTCTTTTGTTTCTCATTTTTCTGTTCTCTTTCTCTTTTTTTGCATTCTAACCAATCTTCTGCTTCTTTATTTCCCTTAAATGCTTCTCTTATTTTTTGAAACATCTCCCTCAATTCCTCCTCCCAATTCTCCATATTTTCAATTTCAAAGGCTGAGATTTTTAAATTTATTCTTTTCCTTTACATATATTTCAAATTTCCAAGTCCATATAGTGTTCTCCCCCCCTTTAAATAATGTCCAATTCAGATCTTCACTTGAGCCAGCACCGTTTCAGTCTTTGTCCTTTGTTCTCTTATCTTGGTAGAGCTGTATGAATTCTCTCACACCTCTTTCTCACGCTCTCCACCAACAGTTGTCTTTCTCTGATTCACAATCCTTTCCATAACAAAGTAGCCATCTTGTAATATACAAAAGCGTTCACTTTCTCTTTTCCACATTAAATTCTTCTGCTGTTTAAAATGTTTTTCTATCTTCTTTTCCTTGTCTTATTCTCCCCCCCCCCCAAATCCAGTTTTAAATCCGAATGGAAGATTTTTTCCAGGGCTTTAGGTTTGATTTTTAAAGTTCCGTTTTTTTTTCTTTCTCCACTTTAGTCCTTCTGTGCCAATTAGCCTCCAATCTTCCGCTACAATTTTTTCAAGCAGTCAAATATTTTTTTTCTTTTACCTGTGAGTTGGCCAATTACTCACCCGGTAACAATACTCTGTTCAATTACCGCTCCTACATTCCCTCTTTCTGATCGTGGCCATTCTGGCTTGTGACAGCTCCTTAATGGCTGCCTTCCTTCGCCGATGGGTCGAAGACTAATGCCATTTCAGAGAACTTGCTCATTCCCTATCCATGCCAGCCAGCGTCTTCTTTCTTCACTGTCTCCACAAGACAGCTATGATCCCTCGGGATCCCCAAAATCGGCTAGGATATCAGTGTTCTCCTGGAACTCCAGAATCCACACCGTATCGCCCGATGCCAGCCACGCCACCTCTCCTCTGTAGCGCCTTCCTGTCTGCAGCTGTTAGACCAGCATACCATACTGTTAAACAACAGTAGACCAATAGAAAGAAGTCATCAGCCATTGTTCCACCTGATTTTTCTGCAGGACTCTAAGGAAATGAAGTCTCTATTGAGCCTTACTAACCACCAGGGTCGTGTTGTTTTTCCAGGTGAGATCTTGACTAATGAACACTCCCAATAATTTAAAAGAGGAAACCCTCTAATATTCTATGTTGATACCAAGTGTCAAACATACTGTATAGATAAGTAAAAAATCAGATGCCTTCTACTCCATCAGGTACCAGCACCATATGACTATTGATATACGGTTGAGTGGATTTGACTTATGACTTTCTTCTCCACCCTGTTTTCTTTATATACACATAGAAAGAATAAAACAGAAATAACAAATGCCAGTTTTCTGCTAAAGCCTGGAGAAGAGTGCATTAAATTTGCTATTGCATATGTATTTATTTTCATATAATTCTATCTAGTTTAGTATCAGCATAAGATAGAGAAGTGATAAAAAAACTCAATGGCAATGTTAAATCATTATATAGCTACTATAAAAATACAAACTTTGATCATTATAAAAAGAACTACATAGACAAGAAAAAGCCCTGCAATATCATAAAGCTTTTATATAAATCTATAATTATCTGTACTTAAAATTTTTATATATGGTCAAATTACTACACATCAGAAATGATACTATGGATTTGAAAGAGGTGCATAAAAGGAAAGCTAAAATGATCTAAAGAATTGAGCAAATCACTCATTGGAAGAATTACCAAGATTCACATACTGTACTAAACCTTGGTGCCCAGTTAACATATTTGAATGACAAGACTATTTTAATCTTCTATTACCTGCAGACAATCTGCAGGATAACAAAAAATCCTGAAGATCCCAACCAATCCGCCAGGGTTATTGCAGGAAAAATGAGATTGGGAAGAATATATATGTCACTTAGAGATGGACAAAATAAAAGCAAGATATTAATTAACCAGTCATCTTGTTTAACATCCCAGCTACCTTTGTATTCAGATACCCTTTTTTCTAATGATGAAAAAAATACCCCAGGATTTGAAGAGAAGGAATATAAAAATGTAATTGTTACCAAAAGACAGATAGCAATACAGATGTTCTTAATTTGCTGCTAGGAAACAATAATCTATTGTTAAATAGATTCAGGGTTTTGGTTAGTTGTACTACCTTCTTGCTGGTGAAGGGAATAGGCCCATACATTGATACAAATACAACATGTTCAAGAGAACATTATTATTCCATTCTTCTATGCTAGCTGAATGTAGGAGAATTTTTTCATTTGTAAGCAAGAGGAAGCCATCTTAATGACAACACCAATTAATTAGTGATAGCAATAAATTTCTCCAGGCCTATTATGCAGTCATACTGATTTATAATAAGGAAGCTTACTGGATTTGGCATTTTTAATAAAACAAAACTAATCAAAACTTTATATTAATTTATAAATACAAATTAAGAAAGAAAAACAGAATTAATCCTTCATAAAGGACTGACTTCCAACAAATATTATGAATTAGACTGGGGTCCCTAACTCTCAGACCATGGCTCACTACTGGGCTGGGGTCCATTCAGAACTGGGCTGCAGAAATAGCAAGCGAGGTTGAGTGTGCGTGCAATAGGCGGGCAAGTGCACATGCAGCTCCATTTGTGTGAGCAGTGGGCACATGTGCCCACTGCTTGGACAAATGGAGCTGCATCTGTGTGCTCGCCCACCGTTCACTTAGAACTATCCCCTCTTCCCCCCTAGCCGGTTAAAGATCTCTGAATTAGACAGATAAAGTAGTATAATTTTACAAAGATCATTAGAGATACAGGACACTCATTTATAATAGTTTTACTATAGTCTTTGACTTACAACCATTTATTTAAAGATCAGTCAAAGTTACAACAGCATTGAAAAAAAGTGACATATCAGTTCTCACACTTAGGACCACTGCATATTACCACAGTGACATGATCAAATTTTGGGTGCTTGTCAGCCAATGAGTTTATGATGGCTGCAATGTTCTGGGGTCCTGGAATTGTAATTTGTAATCTTTCCAGGGAGCTTCTGAAAATCAATGGGGGAAGCTAGATTTGCTTAATGACCACGCTTAACTGAAGTGATCTATATGTCAAAAAGGTTGTAAAATGGGACACAACTCACTTAACCACTACCTTGCTTAGAGAAGGAAATTATGAGGTCAATTATGGTAATAAGCTGAGGACTACCAATATTCTGATCCACGGAGCTTATTTTCATGTAATTTTGGAGCATATAAGATTGCAGTCAAACATTGATGTGTAATCTTCTCCTCACACTTCTCATATTTTTACTAAAACTGTTTCCATTGAGTTTTTATATATATTGTTTCTATCATGTATTTGTTTGATTTGGCTTTTCCTAAAATGTTTGTACTTCACTTCCTATAGCCACAAACAGAAAGCTAGGTGTAAATAGCTGCTATTTTTCTTATTGCAGTGCACATAGTAAAGTTTAAGTAGCACATTCTAATTTTAAACCAATGATGAATTTTTAATGGCAACACTTTCACCTCCACAACAGAAGTGGTCCTTTAGGATTCTGAAGCAAGAATATAATTAACATTTTAATGAGGCTTGAACATAATACAATATTATATTCAGAAACAAATTTCACTAAGCCCAAAGGGACTTATTCTCAAATCAGTTTACATAAAATTGCATTCTAGATCACCTTAGAGTTCTGTTGCACTAATTAGATAGATACCTGACATTCAGAAAAAAATTGGGCTACAATATGAAGAAAATAAGTCCCATTTTTAAGTACTGGTACTGTTCTTTCACTCTAAGAAAATTAATACAAATTAATGAAAAGAGTTCAACAGTTATATCACATCTAGCAATACTTTTAATACTTTTTTGAGTTATCCACATTGCTGATGACTATGGCTCTGCTTTAGAAGGATCCCTAGTGTCACCATAAAATATAAATATATTGGCATTACACAGAATTTGAGGATTCTTTGATTCACATTTGGTCATATTTGTTTGTAGCTCTTTTTGTTGTTGTTGTTGCAAGTATTTGTGTTTTTGGTTTAAATCAAAATTCATTTATTTTAAATCATTTAAACCAGGACTCCCCAAAGATTTTCCTTCATTACTCAAAACCACTTATTAGAAAGTTCTTATTATCAAATCTGGATAAAACACTTAAGAAAATTGAAATGTCCCTGTTGTGGTTGGTAATGGCTTTGTATATTGTTACTCAAAGAAAAATCATCTTTACCCAATTACACAATTTTCCACATAAGACATGACTCTTAAACATCAAGTATTTGGTTAAAGCAGAAGAGCAGCCTACTGTAATATGTAGAAATGAAACAATATTTTTATATTTTCTGTTTATATTTTATAATTGCTGTTTTCACCCATCCTTTTGAATCCAAAGATATATAGCCATTCTCTTCATCACTGTGAAATGTAATGGTTTATCTTGCCTGGTAATTGTTGGTTCCTTCACCTGTTTCATTGGTTACATCTTCAATAATACAATTAAGTCATTCTTAATACCACGGAAAATTTGCTGCATAATAAATATATGCACACTCACACCCATATATCTTTATCCTAATTATCACCCACTCTGTTAATAACTCTATAAAATATATGTGATGCATTGGATTTGGATTCGAAGCAAGAAAGTTACTCTGAAATAGGCATAAGTATGATGGTCACATGTGTCATCACCTAATTGAAAAAGTTGCATCATTTCCTGGAATTGCACATCAATTACAATATCAGAAAATGCATCTTTTAAATAAAGAGAGGGCCACAGGATGCAACAAGCTGCTTCCAAAAGTGATGGGCACACTATTGTATTTTGCTTGTATTGGAACCCTCTATGTGTCAGCCCTCTATGTGATTCAAGCTAGGAACAAGAGTCCAGGGAAATCTAAAACTACTTTTATTAAAATGAACTATTGTAAAAGAATTTTGCAAATTTGATTATATCACACCTCCATTTTATATTCCTGTGAAACTAAAGATGTGTCTGTCTGAGTTAACAGATTAACAGAGTTGGAAAAGACCTTGGAGGTCTTCTAGTCCAATCCCTACTCAGGCAGGAGACTCTATTGTGGACAAATGGCTATCCAATCTCTTCTTAAAACAACAGTGATGGGGCACCCACAACTTCTGAAGGCAAGCAGTTCCACTGGTTAATTATTTCACTATCAGGAAATTTCTCTTTAGTTCTAGGTTGCTTCTCTCCTTGATTAGTTTCCATCTATTGTTTCTTGTTCTGCCTTCTGGTTCTTTGGTAAATAAATTGACCCCCTTCTTCTTTGTGGCAGCCCCTCAAATATTGAAGCACTGCTATCATATCACCCCAATCCTTTTTTTTCATTAGACTAGACATACCCAATTCCTGTAACCATTCTTTGTATGTCCACCCCCCCCCCTCAAATCATTTTTGTTACTCTTCTCTGCACTCTTTCCAGAGTCTCAACCAGAGGTGGGTTTCAGTTCTGGAGAACCAATAGTGGAAATTTTGAGTAGTTCAGAGAACCAGTAAATACCACCCCAGACTGCCCCACCCCCATCTATTCTCTGTCTACTGAGTCCCAGCTAATCAGGAGGAAATGGGGATTTTGCAGTAACCTTCCCCTGGAGTGGGGAGGGAATGGAGTTTTTACAGTATCCTTCCTCCCGCCACGCCCAGCAAGCCACGCCCAACAAGCCATGCCACACCCAAAAAGCCATACCCACAGAACCAGTAGTAAAAAATTTTGAAATCCACCACTGGTCTCAACAATATTTTTTATATTTTTTTTATATTGTGACAACCAAAACTGTATGCAATATTCGAAGAATGCATTATAAAGGCATATTGCCAAGGCATTATAAAACCATACTAACATATTAATGTGAACTTGATTCTATTCCTCTGTTAATGCAGCCTAGGATTGAATTGACTTTTTTTGGTGTTTTCAGCATACTGCTGGCTCATATTTAAATGACTGTCCACTAGGATTCCACCTATTCTATTCTTTTCTCACAATTCACTTTCTACCTATTCTATTCTTTTCTCACAATTCACTTTCATTTTGTTAGATAAGGCCCAGTGCTCAAGTCTGTCAAGATCCTTCTGGATCTTGAGCCTATCTTCTGGGGTGTTGGCTATTCGTGGCAGCTTTCTATTGTCTGCAAATTTGGTGAGTTCTCCTTCTATTCCCTCATCTAAATCATTTATGACAATATTGAAGAGTACTGGACCTAAGACAGAGCAGGGGGGTACCCCACTGCTTACTTCCCTCTAGGTAGATTAGATTACAGATTAACAGAGTTGGAAGGAACCTTGTAGGTCATCTAGTCCAACCCCCTGCCCAAGTTGAAGACCCTAGACCATTTCTGACAGATGGCAGTCCAGTCTCTTCTTGAAAGCTTCCAGTGATAAAGCTCTCACAACTTCTGGAGGCAAGCTGGTCCATTGGTTGATTGCTCTCTGTCAGAAAATTTCTCATTTCCAGGTTCAATCAGGTTCAGTTTCCATCTATTATTCCTTGTCTGGCCTTCAGGTGCTTTGGAAAATAGCTTGACCCCTCCTCTCTGTAGTATCACCTCACATATTGGAACACTGCTATCATGTGCCCCCTGGTTCTTCTCTTCATTAGACTAGCTATACCCAGTTCCTGCAACCGTTCATTGTATGTTTTAGCCTCCAATCTCTTAATATCTTCGTTGTTCTTTTCTGCACTCTTTCTAGAGTCCCAACATATTTTTTATACTGTGGTGACCAAAACTGGATGCAGTACTCTAGTTATGTTCTTACTCAGTGATGTGATTCCAGTAATTTAACAACTGGGTCTCCCTAATGACCAGCTGGGTAGGCGTGGCTGAGAGGGGTGTCATGTGACAGACATGTCATTTTTTGGCTGTTTTCAGGGCCATTTTTGGGGCATTTTTGGGCCATTTTCAGGCCATTTTCTGGGTAATTTTTGGGCCATTTTTGGCTAATTTCTGGGCTGTTTTTTGAGCATTTTCAGACCAGTTTTCAGGCTATTTGTTTGGCTGTTTTGGGGCCATTTTCGGCTGTTTTTGGGCCTGTTTCTGGGCCATTTTTTTAGCCATTTTCAGGCCACTTTTTAGGCTGTTTTCCAGGTCATTTTCCAGGCCATTTTGGGGGTATTTTCAGCCATTTTACGGGCCATTTTTTGGAGTGTTTTGGATGTTCAGTAATGATAAATAAATAGAGAGGGAAATTGTACCTTGTTGAGGTCTTTGACACAATTTCACTATTTATTTACTACTACTGAACATTCAAAATGGACCAAAAAACAGCCCAAAAATGGCTGAAAACAGGAAGGGTTGGGGCTAGCCAGTGGTGGGATTAGCCGGTTTGCTGAACTTGTCAGAATTTTAACAACTAGTTCGCCTGAACTGGTCTAGAAGCGCCCGTGTACTTGCCTTTGCACAGCAACAGCATTCCGCCTTCATTGGGATACATTTGAACTCAAGGCAGCCCGAGCCTCCCACCGCTTCAGGATTGGAGCTGTAAACCACGTCTGGGAAGCACTGCGGTGGAGAGAAGCGCCCAGGTCTGATTCTCTGGCGCCTCATATCTTGCTGGGTATTGCTGCCCCACAGTCAGGGTTTTTAAAAAGATTTCTGCATTTGCCGCCTCATGGCCTGCCTGCTGACCAAACCTGGCTGTGGCTGATGCCACTACTGTTGTCAGGGGTGAGTGGTGCAGGGTTGCATTGTGGCTCTGTGTCATAATGGGCTCCAGGAGGAGGGGACCCAGTCTCCCCCATTGTGAAGCACACTAAATTTCACTGTGCTGTGCAAGGCACTGAGGGAGCAATGGGCAGGCCACTTCAGCGATAAGGTAGCAACAGCAGCGGCAGCAACAGTGGTGCAGGTCGGGTCAGCAGGCAGGACATGAGTTGACGGCAGTGGCAAATGTGGTAGGCCAGTGTCTTAGGGCGGAGAGCAGGTCGCACATCTTCCCGAGTGACCGAGGCATGCCCAGCTGCACTAACAAAGGCCGGAAGTAGATGCCCGTTTCCTGCTGCAAAAATCTTTTTAAAAATCTAACTGTTGGGCAGCGAAACCCAGCAAGAGATGTGGTGCCAGAGAATCAGACTGGGCTGCTTCTCTCTGCCACAGTGCTTCCTGGATGTAGCTTACAGCTCCAAGTCCATAGTGGTGGGAGAAGAGGGCTGCCTTGAATGTAAATGTACTGTGACAAAGGCGGAATGCTGTTGCTGTGCAAAGTCAAGTACAGGGGCACTTCGCTCCTGCACTAAGGCTCTGGCCATCATCACTGCCACTTTGGCCTGTCTGCGCCACCCCACCTTGCCACAACAATGCGATTACCTCTCTCCAGCCGGCGAGGGCTACACTACTCCTTGCATTATTTCTTGTACCACCCTCTACAGTAGTGATTTCCAGCTCCACCTGGAGCGAGTTTTCCTCCCCTGCTGTTGCCCTTACCTTCTCAGGCCAGATAAGGAGTGACTGGGAGGGGAGAGGTGAGGGGTGGGGCCAGCCAGTGGCCAAACTGGTGCAAACCGGCTGGAAAGGCTTTATAGAGTGGTATTAGTACCTCACTTGATCTTGACTGTATCCCTCTGTTAATGCAATGATCTTTGAAAGGTATGATCATGTCTGCCAGCTCCTTTAGAACTCTGGGTGTGATCCATCCAGTGGTGAAATCCAATTTTTTACTACCAGTTTTGTGGGCATGGCTTGCTGGGTGTAGTGTGGCTTACTGGACATGGCAGGGGAGGGATACTGCACAATCCCCATTCCCACCCCACTCCAAGGGAAGGATATTGCAAAATCTCCATTCCCACCCCACTCTGGGGCCAGCCAGAGGTGGTATTCGCCGGTTCTCCGAACTATTCAAAATTTCTGCTACCAGTTCTCTGAACTGCTCAAAATTTCTGCTACTAGTTCTCCAGAACCTGTCACAACCTGCTGAATTTCACCCCTGGATCCATCTGGTCGTGGTGTTTGAACTTGTCTAGGGTGGACAGGTGTTCTTTTACTATTTTCTTGTCTATTTTAATTTGTATTTCTAGTCTGTCTTTTATGGTTCTGTTTTTGGTAGGTTGGGCTATTTTTTTCTTTTTGCATTAAGACTGATGCAAAGAATGAATTAAGCAGCTCTTCTTTCTCCTTGTTGCCCGTCACTTCCTTGCCTTCGTCTCTCATTGGTGGACCAATTGTTTCCTTGACTTTTTCCTTGTTTTTTACATTTGAAAGAATCTTTTTTTTATTATTATTTTTGACATTTGTTGCAAGTCTTAATTCATTCTGAGTCTTAGCTTTCCTGACTTCATCTTTGCAGATTCAGGCTATATGCTGGTATTCTGCCTTAATTATGTGTTCCTCTTTCCATTTTTTATACTTATCCTTTTTATCTTTCAGTTTATAAGAGAGTTTTTTATGTGACCATGTGTTTTTTTCTTGGAATTCTTATTTTTCTTTTTCAGTGGTATTCGGGTGGACTGGATTTTTTTATAATCACATTTTTCAGAGTTTCCCAAGCTTCTTGAGTTATTTTCTCCTTTAAGATTTTCATCTATGGAATCCTCCCCAAGCTCTTTCTAAGTTTGTCGAAATTAGCCCTTTTAAAGTATAAGACTCTGGTTGGATTATGGTGTATGGCTTATGTTTGCATTATATTGAATTCCAGTATGACTTGGTCACTCTCGCCCAAAATTCTGGTAACTTCAACTCCTTCTATCACTTCTTCTCTATTAGTAAGAATTAGATCCAGTCTTCCAAAAGTGCTTTTTTTATTTATTTAAAAAGTTTTAACAGTCATTACAACAATTTTCCCCAACACTTAGGTTGCGCACTTGGATACATACAAGCTAGCTTTTTAGGATCCAGATGCCATCTATAAAACATTTTATAAAAATTCTCTCTTAAATTTTGAGCTTGCGTGAATTTCACATTTCTAACCGATATTTTTTCCCATGTTTCCAAATTTTTTGCCCACTTTATCATACAGTCCTTAACTAATTCCGTTTCTGAATCTATTTCTAGCAACACATTATACAACCTTTTTATATGCATTTGACTTTGATCTCTAAACTGTTTTACCAAGTTCTCCTCATTTTGCAGAAAACCAATTTTCTGATCTCTCCATCTAGCTTGCAACTGTACATATTGAAACCATGTTCAAATTGTCCTTTTTTCTCTTAGTTGATTCAAAGATTTTAATTGTAGTATACCTCTTTCCTTGTTAAGAAGCTCTTTATATGTAATCACATCCTGCCTTTGCTCTACACTTATATTCTCTATTGCGTGTCTGGGTATTGCCCACAATGGTAACTTCTCGTTTAGTTTATACTTGTACTTTTTCCAGATACGCAATAGAGCATTCCTTAATATATGACTTTTAAAAGTCTTGTCCACTTTCTTATCGTATAATAAATAAGCATGCCACCCGTAAACCAAATCATATCCCTCAATATTCAAAATTCTTTCTTCTGTTAAATTCATCCAATCACTCATTGCTGATAGAACAGCTGCCTCATAATAAAGTCTTAAGTTAGGCATTTTGAGACCTCCTCTTTCACGTGTATCCTGCATTATTTTTTGTTTTATTCTTGGTCTCTTCCCTGCCCAAACAAAATTATTAATACCCTTCTGCCATATCTTCAAATTCTCATCTTTTTAAAGTATTGGTATCATTTGAAAAAGAAACAAAAACTTAGGCAAAACATTCATTTTTACTGCTGCTATTCTTCCTAGCAAGGATAATTGTAATTTTTTCCAGTTTTCCATCTCTTTTTGTATTTTTTGCCACAACGGATCATAATTATACTTAAATAATTTCGCATTTGATGTCATAATATAAACCCCTAAATACTTAACTTTTTTTACAATTTCAAATCCTGTTAGTCTTTCTAATTCTTCTTTTTGATTTATAGTCATATTTTTAGTTATTATCTTCGTTTTCCCTGCATTTATTTTAAATCCAGATACTTGTCCATATTGATTAATTATATCCATTAGACCTACAACCGACTGTAATGGTTGGGTTAAGGTAACAACCAAGTCATCTGCGAATGCTTGTAATCTATAGTCATACTGCCTAATCTTAATTCCACTAATTTTGTCCGACCCACGTATCTTATTATTTATTTTTTTATTTTATTTTATTGAATTTCTATACCGCCCTACTCCCGAAGGACTCAGGGCGGTGAACAGCCATAAAATAAAACACATACATATACAAAATTTAAAATAGAATAAAATGAATTAAATAAATTTGGCTGAATTAATACCCATAATTTAAAATACCCATATTTTAAAATACATTAAAATTTAAAATTTGCACTTAAAAGGGAGAAGATTTAGGCGAGGCCAGCTTGATGAAATAACAGAGTCTTCAGCCCGCGGCGGAAGGTGCGCAGATCCGGAATCCTCCGTATCTCTGGGGGGAGCTCGTTCCAGATCGTCAGTGCCCCCACAGAGAAGGCTCTTACTTAACAAAAATTCCAAAGTCAAAATGAACAATAATGGAGACAAAGAACATCCTTGTCTTGTTCCTTTTTCTATATTAAAAGTATCTGTTAAGCTACCATTAATTATTATTTGCACTGTTTGTTTCTGATATATTGCCTTAATAGATTTTGTGAAATGTTCCCCGAACTGCATCTTTTCTATTATTTTCAATA
This sequence comes from Pantherophis guttatus, assembly GCF_059756535.1. NCBI lineage: Eukaryota > Metazoa > Chordata > Lepidosauria > Squamata > Colubridae > Pantherophis > Pantherophis guttatus. Next base: position 77,233,825 of record NC_142066.1, read on the forward strand.
AAAATTGCCAATTCAATCGATCAAATGCTTTCTCTGCATCAAGAAATATCAGCACTGCAGGGATTTGGTTGTTCTTCCCCAAATACTCCAATAGGTTAACAACCTGCCTTACATTACTCTTCATTTGTCTGCCATTTATAAAACCAGTTTGATCATTATGAATCATTTGTTGCATGACTGTCATTAACCTATTTGCTAATATTTTAGCAAAAATCTTGTAATCTGTATTTAAAAGTGATATGGGCCTATAATGTTTTGGCTGGGTGTGGTCTTGTTCCTCCTTTGGAATCAAAGAAATATAAGCTGTCCTCCAAGATGGGGATACATCTCCTCCAGATTGTATATTAGTAAATAATTCTTTAAATGGACCCACCATTTCTAACTGCAAATGTTTATAATAAGCAGCTGTCAATCCATCCGTCCCAAGGAGCTTTACCCACTTTCAACTGCTTAATTGCAGACATAATCTCCTCAGTGGTTATTGGTTGATTTAAACCCTCCCTTTGCTCTTTTGTAATTGTAGGAATATTCTCTTTCTGTAGATATCTATCTATATCTGTACCTTGAATTTTATCACCAGTATATAACCTCGTATAAAATTCTAAAAATGCTTTTTTAATCATATTTTGCTGATAAATATTTTCTTTACCTTTATATTCTATTTTCTCTACGGTCCGTGACTTTTGTTTTTTCCTTAACAAATATGCTAACCACCTCCCTGGTTTATTAGCATTACAAAAAGTATTATGTTTAGCATATTGCAAATTAGTTGCAACCTGATCAACCATTAACGTTAAATTGCCCTCGCAATAAATTAATTGCCTCTTTTATTTTCTTATCTGCTGGATTCAATACCAAAGCTTGTTCTTTTTTTCTAATTTCCTCTTCTAAATCCTTCCTTTTTTTCCCCCCTGTTTGCGTCTATATTTATTATTCAAATATATCAAAATGCCTCTCATATATGCTTTGCTTGCATCCCAAACCATTTCCATAGATGTACCCTTATACATGTTTATAATAAAAAATTCTTTCATAAATTACATTCTTTTACATTTTCCTCATATTTAAACAGATTTTCATTTAACTTCCAAGACCTCTTAGATCCCCTTCCATACTCTAATTCCATCCAGACTGGACTACGGTCCGTTAAAACTCTTGGACAAATCTTCGTCTTCTTCACTCTGGAAAAGAAATCATTTGTAATTAGTATAAAATCAATCCTTGAGAAAGATTGATGTCTATCAGAAAAAAAGGTAAAGTCTTTTTCTTTGGGATATCTCTCGCCAGATATCTCTCAGTTCCATATCCTCCATCATTTCAAAAAACGATTTTGGCAATCTGGCATGCATTGAAATGTTCTGCAAGAGCCCCTTCTTATCTTTTTTAGTGTCCAAAACTCCATTCCAATCACCCAATAAAATACATGATTTATAATCCCATTGTAATAACTTGGAATATAAAAGCTTATAAAATTTTTCCTGTTGTTGGTTTGGTGCGTAGACTCCAATTAAAAGTATTTTTTCTCCTTTTATTAAAAGTTCAATTGCTATAAATCTTCCTTGATCATCTGCTTCAATTAATTTAGCAATTAAGTCTTTTTTTAGGTATATAACTATACCATTCTTCTTCTCAGGAGCAGATGCAACAAAATGTATACCTAACCTTGCATTTATTAAGTATTTTTGATCTTTACTTCTGATATGAGTGTCTTGTAAACAAATTATATCATTTTTAAACTGTTTCAAATAATGAAATATTTTTCTCCTCTTTTGTGGTGAATTTAGGCCATTGACATTCCAGGTCAAAAATCTAGTTGCCATTCTTGGCCCTCTGAAGCACTTGGAGCATCTGCTGGAAATCTCCATGCATTTTACTTTTTGGTCTTGCTCCTCCCACTGCTTCTGTTTTTGTAGTACCTTGAATCATTTGAAGGTGCTGCACTATTAATTCTTCTTGACGCTTGGCTGCTGCTCGGGTCTTTGATCCTTAGGTTCTTCTATCTCCAAAGCTTGAACAGTAGTCGAAAATTGTATTAATTCTTCTTGAATAATCAAATCACCCTTTTGGGACTGTGCCAACAATTCTTCTTTCTCCCCCTTTCTTGCCCCCTCTATTTCCGTCTTCCTTCTAGCTTCCTGGGGCCGAGGGCCTTTAATACATTGGTATAGAAATCTCTTGCCTTCCACACTGAATTGAGATGGTATCTTTTTCCTGAATAATTCACCACTAGACCAGCTGGAACTTTCCATCTATACTGTATCTGATGGTTTCTCAGTTCTTCCACCAGAAAGGCATAATCCTTTCTGGCTCTCAACATTTTGGGGGGAATTTCTTTCAGTGTTAAAACCTCCGGCCCTGCACTTGAAGTTTATTTTTAAAAGTGACTTGTAGGATTTCATTGCGTAATCTTCTTGTTGTAAAATAAACTACAATGTCTCTTGGTAGATGTTTCTGTCTGGCCACCCATGAATTGACATGACAAATTTTGTCAATTTGCCATTCAAAATTTGCTTTTTGATCTTCCATTATCTGTGCAAATGCTTCTGAAAAGATCTCTCTCAAATTCTCTTGCTTGTTTTCCTTGAGGCCTCTTATTCTCAAAGCAAATTCCATGTCTCTATATTGTATCATTATCACATCCGCCTCTGCTCTTTCCATCTTGTTCTGGACCTCCCCCATTTTATTTTCCAAGTTCTCATTAGACTGCTTAATTTCTTCCACTTTTTCATCTATTGCTTCAATGTGTCCTGCCAATCCTTGTACTGACATAATAATATCTTCTCTAATTTCTTGGTTTCATTTTTGAATAGTCTCTTTAACCTGAGCAATTTCATCAGCAACTTCTCGAGTTTGCTCCTGAAACATTGAAGCAATTTTTTTTTCTGTAACAGAGGCTTGTGTTCTGAGGGCTTCCTGCAACATTTCAAATGTTAATATTGTTGGTTCCGTTGAAACAGAGAGAGATTGCAATCTGGACGTTTGAGCTGGCGAAGTCCCAGCACTTTTGGGGACAATAGCCTTAATTTGTTTTGAAGCCATTTTTAGTTTCCAATTTAAATTTAATCAGCTGCCAGAACAATAAATCCACCAAATCCAGAAATCAGTCTTTAAATAATATCAATCCTTTTTTTAAAAAAAATCACTGCTGTTATCTTTAATCTTCTCCTTTTAAAAAAAAAAACACAAATCTCTAATTTTGAACAGGGGCTGCCAACACTAAAAGAAACTTTCCTTTTTAACTTTCACTTTCACGCCCCATTAAAGCTCAATCGCCATCTTGGTTTCACTTTCTCCCCTTAATAAGTTAGAAGGAAGTAATACACATTTGGAGTTAAAGTTCAGTACTTGCAGATCTAATCTCTCCTGAGTTTGCTCAGCCTGCTTCCAAATGATGTTTATTCAAGCATTGTTTGTAGGGGTGGTCGCGGCGTCTTCTTCTGCTTGAAGCAGAAACGTCCCGGATCTGGAGCTCTGTCGGGCTTCCAGGGAGCTCTTACCCTTCGAGCCCCAGAATTGTTCCTGAGGCTCCTTGGGGAGCTCTACCTACGCCCGTCTGCTCTCTTCCTCCCCTTTTCCCAGGAGAAAGTTTTCAAGCTGCTAGACGGCTGATTTGTGCTGTTCTAGTGGCTTTACGAGATCGCGGGGTGGTGCTCAAGAAAAGAGCGTCCTCGGCGCCTGCGGTGCCACCGGAAGTTCCCAAAAGTTCGTTTTCAAGAGGCAACTAGGCTTTCTGGTTTTTCTTTGAAGACATTCCACTTTTCATCCAAGAAGCTTCTTCAGTTTCTGGATGATTGAGAATTTCCATAGACAATTAGGTCAAGTGCAGCTTTTTATCTAGTTCCCTCTTGTACCTTTTGAATGACAAAGTTGTCAACTAGGCTTGTAAGGAACCTGTGTGATCTCCCACTTGATGCAGAGTTTGTTTTCCAGTTGATGTCAGGGTAATTAAAGTCCCCCATTACTACTGTGATGTTTCCTACATACATTAGTTAACTGATTAGCAAAAGGTTCAGTGGTGGGTTTCAATTTTTTTTACTACTAGTTCTGTGGGTGTGGCTTGTTTGGTGGGCATGGCTTGGTGGTCATGTGACTGGGTGGGCGGGGCCAAGTCAACATCACTGACTTCTTTGCCCTAATGCAGGGGTCAGCAACCTTAAATACTCAGAGCCATTTTTTTTAAGAAAAAAGTTTTTTATTTTATGAACAAACAAATATACAATATATAATCAATCATTCATTGTATCGTCTAAGTACATCTTTTCATTTCATTTAATGTAACATTTCCCTCACATTTACTTATCTGTTAATACATTTATTTGTCTCTCCGTTTATATCCTAACCCAACCTTCAACCCCCCTCCCCACCCCTCACCCCCGACTTCCCAGAGCAAAAACAGGGTATAACATTTAACAAACATATGCTAAAATATTCTAACTTACTGCAAGATTCAAAACTCCCTCACACACTTTAACTCCCTTTTTCCAAATTATTCATCAACCTTTCCTTTATAAATTCTGAAAATCAATTAAATTAAATTCTTTCTTCCTAAGTATAAAAGCCTTTTTCTTAGCATGTAATCCAATAACTTTTAGAGTTTTAGAAACATTAACAAACACTGATAAATTTCATTCAAACCCTCAAACACCATTCTATTTCAACATTTAAAATACTAAAATCTCATATTAAACGTTCTAAAAATCTCTTAATACATCAATAAAATATTCTTACTTCGTTTCTCAGAATATAAATTCACAACTTTCAGGAAACTATCCATTAAATTTTAATTAACCATTTTACTCTTCTTCCTTTCTTCCTCCTGCTTTTATTCTCAAGATTCAAACTTTTAAAATCTTAATACATCAATAAAACATTCTTCATTCCTTTCTTTCTATATTTTTTCCAGTCCTTCTTCTTCCCCTCTGCTTTTATTTTGGAGAGTTTTTGAATTTTAATTTGAGGTTGATGTATCTTTAAAATCTTTAAAACTCGTTCCCTTCTTAGATTTATTTCCTCTGGTTTGAAACCCCCATATCGACTCTTCTTGCTTGTATGGTCGATCAATCCATTCCTTTGTCTGTAGAACCAAAAATTATCACGATAAGATTTATCAGTTTGCAGTAAGGAGACTACTTGTTGCTTTTCAATTAGTTGTATGGAAACGTCTGCCAAGTCCTTTGTTTCGCCTATGTCAACCTCCATCTTAAGGTTCTTTGTCTTGACCACTTTTTTGTCATCCAAAATCACATTAGGCGGATAATTTCTGCCTCTTTCCCGACCAGCAAATCCCTGTTGTGCTGCAAATTATATTTTTGAAAGGTTCTATCAATTGATTCCAAAAGAGCAGAAGTAAAGAAGTTTAAAAGTTCTTGAAAGCCCTTTACAGTCACAGCTTGTGAGTTTGCTAACTCACCCAGCAGTAATCTTCCAGCCCTCGTCTCCATGCCCTCAGGCACCATTTCTTCTCCTTTTAAATGGAGTTTCAAAATACTTGCATTTTTTTGTTCTCCTGAGTTTGCTCTGCCAACATCCATGGTCAAAATTTTTGTAATCCTTAAAATTGCATTGCTGGTGTGGTCACGAATGCCTTGGACTGCATAAAGCAGACTTGTCCCGGATCCGGAGCAACTGAAGGGCTTTTAGGGAGCTCTCACCCTGTAAACTCTAGGCTTAAAAAGAAAAACCTGGGGGTCTAGGGGAGCTCTACTCAGACCCTTCTGCTCTTCTCTCTCCCTTCTTCCCCTGCTCGGGGGTCGGGTGAGTGCATTAATCTGGTGGGATTTCTGTCAATAGGCAAGTAGCAATAAGTATACAGTTCTTTAAAAAAAATTTTTTTTTATTAGATTACATTGTAATACAATACACAAAATATTGGTTTGACAGTGATAATATATATACAAATTGAATACATTCTTTTGTTATAGTGTCTCCTAACTTACTCACTTATTTTACTATTTATACTATCTCTTATCCCTTCTTTATTCGATCTTCCATCCATTTATACCAAAGTCCCCACACCGTATAGTATTCTGATTCCTCTTTTTTGTTAATCTCATATGTTAGTTTTCTCATCTCGACACATTCTAGGATTTTCCGAATTAAATGTTCTTCCAGTGGTATTCCCTTTTCTTTCCAATGCTGTGCATATGTTATTCTAGCTGCCGTAATGATATGTATAATTAAGTATCTTTTTTTTCTCTCGTACGTCCTCTTTAGTACTCCCAGGTGAAAGGTTTCAGGTGCCAAATTTATATTTTCCTCAATTATTTCTTGGATCCAATTTCGTATCCTTTTCCAATACTTCATCGCTTTGGGGCACTTCCACCACATATGAAAGAAGGTACCCTGGTGGTAGTTGCATTTCTAACAATTTGGGCTTGTGTTTGGGTAGATTTTGGCTAATCTTGTGGGGGCTAAGTGCCATCTATATAGCATTTTGTATTGATTTTCTTTAAATGCTACCGCTCTTGTCAATTTGTAGTTTCTATTCCAAATTATTTCCCAATCAGCCAAATTTATACTATACCCTATATTTTTTGCCCACACAATCATTTGTTCTTTTACCACCTCTTCTGCTCTGTCATATTCTAATAGGTAATTATATAATTTAGGTAGTATTTTTTCCCCGTGCCTATCAATAATTTATCAAATCTGTTTGGTCCCATCTCTATTCCGAATTCCTCCTTGTCTTTTTGGTGCCTAGATTTAATCTGCAGATGTGGCCACCAGTCAATGTGAATGCTCTGTTCTCTCAGTAATTCATTAGTTTTAAAGTTCCTGCAACTGTCTAAAATGTCCTTGTACATAAACATTTTATCAATTCCTAGCGCGTTAGGGTATATCATGGCTTCCATTGTTGAAAGCCAGTTTGGGACCTTCATATATTGTTTTTGCCCAATTTCCTTCCAGGTTTGTAATAAAGTGTCCCGTATCCTATGTCCGTGAAAGTATGTTTTTTTCTTCTTTTCCTTATCCCATAGATACGCGTGCCAACCTCTCTGTAGATCGTGCCCTTCCAGAGTTAAAATTCTTTATTTTTCTAGGGTAACCCATTCCCTTATCCACACTAAATTGGCCACTTTATGATAAATTTCCCATGCGGGGAGTCCAAAGCCTCCCCTACTTCTATTGTCCTGTAATGATCATAATGAGATTCTAGATTTTTTCCCTCCCCAAACAAATTTCCTTGTGATTTTGTTCAATTCTACAAAAAAATTTTTATCACGATTAACTGGCGTAGTTTGGAATAGATATAATAACATGGGCAGTGTGTTCATTTTTATTGCAGCTATCCGACCTAAAAGAGATAGTTGCAGGTTTCCCCATCTTTCTAAATCTTGTTTAATTTTTTTAATCAGGGGTATGTAATTATCCTCTTTCAGGGCTGAACATCTTGATGTTATCCAAATTCCTAGTTATTTAATTTTTTTTAACAATTTGTAGGTACATTGTCTTTTCTACTTCTTCCTTTTGCCTTTCTGTCAAATTCTTAACCAACATTTTAGTTTTGGCTTTGTTTAGTTTAAATCCGGACACTTCTCCATATCTACCTAATTCCTCCAAAATTCTTTGGCCCGATTCCAATGGTTCCTCCACAATCAACACTACATCATCGGCAAAGACCTGCATTTTATATTCCTCATTCCTAATCTTCAAATCTTTTATTTTGTTATTATTTCTAATCCTGTTTAACAATACTTCTAGGGCCATAATAAATAATAATGATGATAGGGGGCATCCTTGTCTTACCCCCTTCTTTATCTGAAATGATTTAGTCATATCTCCATTTAATATTATATTCGTCCTTTGTTTATTGTACATTGTCTTTATCATTGTCTCAAAGTTCGTTCCAAATTTCATCATTTTAATTTGTTCAATCATAAACTCCCAATTTAGGTTATTTAATGCTTTTTGGGCATCTAGAAAAACTAATGCCATTTGCTTTTCGGGGTGGGCCTTGTAATATTCTAGAGTATCAATGACTATTCTTATATTATTCCTTATTTGTCTGCTAGGGAGGAAGCCATTCTGGTCTGTATGTATCATAACATTTAATATTCTTTTCATTCTTTCAGCCATTATGCTCATAAAAATTTTATAATCCGGATTTAAAAGGGAAATTGGTCTATAATTTTTTTATTTGTTTTGGGTCGGTACCTTCTTTTGGTAGCAGTGTGATATATGCTTCTCTCCAGGAATCAGGAATTTTGGCATCCAATAGCACTTCATTGTAGATCTCCAATAATTTTGGTAATAATATATCCTCCAATTTTTTGTATAGTTGTCCTGGGAGACCGTCCGGACCTGGTGATTTATTATTCTTCAATCTGGAAATTGCCATCTTTAATTCCTCTATTGTAACTTCTCTATTCAACTCTTCCCTCTCATCTTCTCCTATCAATACAGGTTCATTTTCTGAAAGATACTGCACAATCCTTTCTCTAAGAACTTCTTACTCTTTGAAGAGTTCTATATAGTATTCCAGAGCAATTTCAAACTTATTTTCTTCTTTATTTTGTAGGTTTCCCTTCTTGCCTTCCAATTGATGAATACTCCGTTTTTCATTTTCTTTCTTTATTTTTTTTAAAAAAATTTATTGTTTAAAACAGAAAAACAGTAAGATGCAAACAAACATAGATACAATAAAACAATACGAAAAACAAACCAACATCAAAAAGAATATAAATTTGTTGCATCGGTGGGTTATTTTCCTGTTCCACCTGTTTTTCTCTATACATATCTATACATATCTATTTTATGTATTCGTTTATTTACATAGTTATACACAAATCAATTGTAATCTACGTCTTTCTTAGCTACCTGTGGCTCCTACTTAGACATTCAGGCTACATTATTTTCCTATATTTATCTTTCCCTCTAACCAGGAATACCATCTCTGCCAAACTAAATAGTATTCAGAATCATCTTTCTCTTGTAGTTGCTTTGTAAGTCTGTCCATTTCTGCACATTCTGTTATTTTGGCAACTAGTTTGTCTTCTGTTGGCAGTTCTTCAGATTTCCAATTTTGAGCATACAATATGTGTGCTGCTGTTACGATATGTATAGTGAGATATTTTATTTCCTTAGTAAATTGTGGGGTAATTATTCCAAGTAGAAAAAATTCCGGTCTCATTTCAACTGTTTCATTATTTCTTCAATCATTTTCTTGATTTCTTGCCAGTAGTGTTGCGCCTTTCTGCATGACCACCAGAGATGGTAGTATGATCCTTTCTGTGACTTGCATTTCCAACACATTGGTGACACATTTGGGAACATTTTAGCTAAACATGCCAGTGGTAGGTGCCATCTGTAGAACATCTTATAAAGGTTTTCTTTGTAAGGTATAGACATTGTCATTTTATAATTTTCTTTCCATAATTTATCCCACTTATCTAATTCAATAGTATATCCAATGTTTCTTGCCCAAGTTATCATATTCTCTTTCACAGTCTCCTCCTCTAATTTGTATTTTATCAGGTAATTGTAAATTTTGGTTATCATTTTCTCATCCGTACTTTTTAATATCTTGTCTAATTCATTGGTTCATTTTGAAATCCAAATTTTGCCCGATCTGCTTTGTATCTTGATTCTATTTGGAGATACGGCCATCAGTCAATGTCTATACCCCGGTTTTCAAGTTCCTGCCTCATATATAAATTCCCTTCTTTGCTCAGTAATTCTTGATAGCTCTTCATTTTTTCTATGTCCATTACATTTGGGTAGATCGATGCTTCCATGGTCAATAACCATCTTGGGATTTTAGTATAATGTTGCTTTCTAATTTCTTGCCAGGTTTTATACAGTGAGCCTCTAATAATATGCTGTTGGAAGTATCTTTGTTGCTTGTCAGCGCCCTCCCACAAAAAAGCGTGCCAGCCTCGGTTCAAATCAAATCCCTCCAGATATAGCATTCTCTTATTTTTTAATTCTATTCATTCTCTTATCCAATTAAGTGATGCTGCCTTATAGTATAGCTCCCAGTCTGGTAAACCAAGGCCTCCCTTTTCGCGGGTATCCTGTAAGCATTTTATTTTTATTCTGGCCTTCCTTCCTTGCCAAATATATTTTACTATTATTTTATTGAGCTCCTTAAAGAAGTTCTTTCCTGGGCCGACCGGTATCACTTGAAAGAGGTAAAGCAATCTAGGTAGTATATTCATTTTTGCTGATGCTATTTTACCTAAAAATGATAGTTGCAATTTATTCCATGTTTCCAGATCATTTTTAATTTGTTTCATCGATTTAATATAATTACCTTCTCTAGTCGTTGCTGCTTTTGCGGTAAGCCAGATTCCTAGGTATTTTACTTTCTTTACAATTTGTATTCCTAATTCTTCCTCTAATTGTGCCTCCTGTATCTTTGTCAAGTTTTTTGTTAAGACTTTAGTTTTTTGCCTATTAATTTTAAGCCCTGCCACTCTACCATATTCTTCTATCTTCGCTAATAGCTTAGTTCCTGTTATTTCCGGTTGTTCCACTATGAACATGATGTCGTCAGTGAAGGCTTGCAATTTATATTCCTCTTTTCATATCCTCAAGCCCTTTATTTCTTCTTCCTTCCGTATTTCGTTTAATAGGACTTTCAATGATATTATGAACAATAAAGGGGATAATGGACACCCTTGCCGTATGCCTTTTTGTATATCCAATTTTTCTGTCATGTCCCCATTAATTGTAATTCTTGCTATTTGGGATGAGTATACTTTCCTAATCATTTTTAGAAATTTATCGCCAAATTCCATGGCCTCTAATTGTAATACAAGAAAGTTCCAATTCAAATTGTCGAAGGCCTTCTGTGTGTCTAAAAAAAAAAATCAAAGCTACCTGTTTATCAATTCTTCGCTCATAGTATTCAAGGATATTTATGATTGTTCTCATATTGTTTTTAATCTGTCTCCTTGGGACAAAGCCGTTTTGATCAGAGTGTATGTACTTGTGAATGACTGCCTTCAATCTTTGTGCTATGATTGTCATGAACAGTTTGTAGTCCACATTTAGCAATGAGATCGGCCTGTATTTTTTAACTAGTGTTGGCTCAGTGTCTTCCTTATGAATGAGTGAAATAATAGTTTCCGTCCACGATTTAGGGGTTTCTGCTTCTAACAATGCATCATTAAAGACCTGGAGTAATAACTCGTCTATCGGACACTGGCAATTTATAAAATTCTGCTGGGATTCCATCTGGGCCTGGCACTTTGTTGTTCTTTTGCTTTTTCCGTGCTTCCATCAGCTCTCTGTGGGCTTCCTCTAATTTCGAGATATTTGTTTTGTTTAAGTATTCCTTAATATCTTGGTCCTGAATTTCCTCTTGAGTGTAAAGCTTTTCAAAGAAGTCCTTGACTATGCGTTTTTTATCTGAATTCACATGGTATGTTTGTCCTGTTTCGTCTTGTAATTGGTATATTGTTCTCCTCTCTTTTTCTTTTTTTAATCTATATGCTAACCAGCGTCCTGTTTTGTTTGCATGTTCAAAGTATTTCTGCTTTGCCAGTTTGATTTTGTGTACAATTTCTGCTTGCATAATTACATTCAGTTTATGTTTAGCCAAATTTAATTTTTGTTTTATTTCTTTATTATTGGGATATTTCTGCAACTGTAATTCATATGTTTTAAGTTCTTCCACTAGGTTGTTCCTTGTTTGTTGTTTGTGTCTATTTTTTTGGGCTGCATACGCTATGGTAAGTCCTCTTATGTAGGCTTTTGTTGTGTCCCACAGATTCTGTAACGATGTCTGTTCTTTTGTATTTATTTGAAGGAATATTTTTACTTCTTTCTCAATCATCTGTATATATTCTTTGTCCTTTATTATTCCTGTGTCCATCATCCATCTCTTTTGTTTTCTATACCCTTTCCATGTTATTTTTATGGGATTATGGTCGGCCCAAGTATTCGGTGTAATTTCAATCTCTTGTATTTCCTTCCTGAGATCTGGCGTCATCCAGGCCATGTCGATCCTAGACCATGACTGATGCGGGCTCGAGTAATATGTGTATTGTTTAACTTGTTTGTTTGCCTCCCTCCATACGTCATATAGGTGTAATTCCTCGACCATGTCCTTGAATGTATCTGGTAAAGTTTTCTTTCTGGTTTTGCTTCTTTTGTTACTTCGATAGTCATCTTGTATGTTTGTGATTGCGTTAAAATCCCCGACAATACAGATGTTTTCATACTCCAAATCTTTAATTGTATCATGCAATTTCTTAAAAAAGTCGCTTTGATTTCCATTGGGTGTGTATATGGATACTAGTAAGATTGTCTTCAATTCTGTTTGTATTTCTATTATTAAAATACGTCCTTCTGTATCTGTATATATTTGTTTCATTTTTGGATGTTTTTTAACATATATTGCAACTCCTCTCTTTTTATGGTCTCCTAGGGACATGTATAATCTTCCTAATTTTTGATTTTCCAACAATTTTTGTTGTTGTCTTTTGATATGAACTTCTTGTAGTGTTATAATGTCAATATCAAGTTTTTGCAGTTTTGTAAATATGTATTTTCTTTTGATTGGTGAATTGAGTCCGTTTATATTAATCAAAATGATTCTTAATTCTTCTTCCATCTCTATTGGTTTATCTGTTTGTTATTTTCAGTTTTGTTGTGTTTCTAATAACTCTTTGTGTCTTTTCCCTCGCTCCCTCTCTCTCCCTTTTTTCTCTCTCTGCTCTTCTTTTATCTTCTTGATCTTCTTCTTCTCTTTCTGTCCACTGTGCCTCATGTCTCCTGGATTCCGCTTTTTCTCCTCTTTCCTGCTCCTCTTCGCTGATGAAATGTTGTTCAAAAAAGTCTTGAGCTTTTTCTAAGCTATCAATCCTATACTTTCGTTCCTCCCAAGAGATAAGTAATCCTTCCAGTAGTAGCCAACGGAATTTTATTTTAAATTTGTTCAGCTGCGTAGTTAAGAAATTATAATTCCTTCTTTGGTCTCTTGTTCTTCTCAGTATTTGTTTGAGAGTTAGAATTTCTTTTCCTTTGTACATCGTTGTCTCTTCTCTCATTTTCCTGTAAATCTCTTCTTTTATCGATTTCTTCGTAAATCTAATATGTATTTCCTTTGGCAGTTTATTTCTTCTTACATAGATAGTGTGGACTCTATAAATTTTGTCTATTCTGTTTCTTAGCTCTTCCTTATCTCTTTGGGTTACCTTTGCCAATATCTCGATCATTATATCTCCTAGATCCTCATCCTTTTGTTCTTCCACATTTTGAAACCTTAAATAAAAGGATGCTTTTTCCATTTCAAGATAGGTTAATGAATCCTCCATTTCCTTATTAAATGCCCCTTGATCTTGTTCCATCCTCTCCATTCTCTTAGCCGTGTACTCAATTCTTTCTTCCGCTTTATGAATCCTCTGCTCATTTTCCATTATATTCTGTTGAATTTTTTTCTATTTTCTCATCCATATTCTTAATATTGTCTTTTATTTCACCCACATCCAACCTCAATTCTTCGTGATTTTTTCCTTCTCTCTTCATGATTGTGGGCCATCGTTTCTTGCATTCTGTTCATTCCTTCCTGGATCATTGCTAATGTGGCATGGATATTTTGCATGCTAAGAGCAGGGCTCGTCTTGTCCTTTTCCGTGGTTTCAGCTACCTTTTGTTGGGCCGGGGAAGCCATAAGTATCATCTGGCTTGTTTTCTTGCTTGTTTTAGTAGTTGTTACTGAGCTTGTAGTTGCCATTAGTATTCTTTGTTTTATTATTTCCCAAAGTTTCATATACTGATCACTGTTTCTAAATCTGTTTATCAAGTTTCCACCCAAATTTTCTCCTTCTTTTTTCAATATTCTTTCACTATTTTTCAGCAATATAGAATATCAATAAGGAAAATTAAAATGAGGGAGTGAGGGAAAAGTATAATATTCTAACAATTCATCAGTTAGTTATCGTTACTATTAAACATTTAATTACCTAATATATCTCCTATGTTATTAAATAAATATCAATTAGATAAATATCAAGTACTATTAATTTCTAATTCTTATAGTATAAATATATAGGTACAGTATATATAAATATAATAAATGTAGTGTAATTTAAATCCTTAAACTCTAAACATATGATAACAAGATAATAAACTAATAATTCACAGGATAAATATTAAATTAAACCATCCACTTTTAAGTAAAGGTTCAGGACAATATATATATTACTTCCTGATCACTGGTGTTAGACGATCTTGATTACTGATTTTTTACGCTATTGATTTTCCAATCAGCCAGTGTATTCTAGTTTAAGTGTCCTTCAGTCCAGTCCAGCTCTAAATATCCAAGTTTCCAATATTGAAGAATATTATTCAAGTATTCCAATGTCCAATCATTCAGAAAAACAAAATATTATAAGTCCAACGCTCGTCCTAATTCCAGATAAAGAAATCTTCTCCATCGCTCCTTCTTTGGGTATCCCGAATCCCAAAGTTCCTTACGTTAAATAGTCAATATCCAGTAAAGGTCCAATAAATATCCAGTCAATGTCCAAAGCAGTCTCCTCCCAAAGTAACAAAGTCTCCATATGTCCAAGTGTTATCCAAATGTTCCAAAATTCTTAGTCCAAATCTTCGAAAGAAAAATTAATTTTATAGGTCCAATGCTCACCCCGTTCGCTTAGTTCCAGCCAGATGAGGCTTCTCCATCATTCTTTCTTTATGCGTCCAATATACGTTAAACATCCACTACTGTTGCAATCTGAAAGCCGAGCTGTCAGAGAAACGAAAGTGTTTTAAATCCGATACTCACCGCGTTCACTCAGTTCCAGATAAGCTGGGTTTCTCTGTCTTTTCTTCTTTAAATATCCGATCCTCTGGATTTCTTCTGATTTCGCCTGCTGTCAAATTATGCGCTGTCACTTTCAAGATGGATTCTCCCTCCACTCACTTTCACTCGCCGCTTTTCACACTTGCTTGGAGATTCCTTCCGCCCGCTTTCTCCCCGCAGCTTGCAAATACAAATGTACCTTTTAAGACTCTACTTCTCTCTTTCGATCTCCACCAATGCTTTCTTTTATATGATTTTCGCTTCCCTCTAAACAGCTGTCACCTTTTCAGGCAAGCCGGAATGGCTGGTTCTTCCTCGATCCGAGTTAAGGGGGTTTTCCTGAACCTTCAGGGGGGTTGCTGCGCCCCGAGGTCCTCGGAAGTTCCCCTTTCTTCTATCGACCTCTCCAAGGTCGATAGTGCCTAAATCGGCTCCCAAATCCAGGATATTAGGGACTTCGAGAGTGGAGTGCCGTTCCCTTCGTCCCTAACCCGCTGACGTCACTGCTGGAAGTCCTTCATTTTCTTTCTTTAATTTGTAAGACAACCATCTACCTGGTTTGTTGGCGTTTTCAAAATAATATTGTTTCGATTGTTTTATTTTATAAGCCAATTCCTCCTGCTCTAGTATATTCAATTTATGTCTTAACATTGTCCAATTCTCTTTCGTCACCTTGTCTCCTGGATTTTGCTGCAACTTCTTTTCCACTTTCCCCAGTTCTTCCTTGAGGGCATTTTGCACCTTCCATTTTTTTTTGTTCTTATATGCATTGTATGATATTATTAACCCTCTTAAATATGCCTTCATTGTGTCCCATACATTTATTCGGGATGTTTCTTGATTCTCATTTTCTTTAAAGAATAGTTTTAGTTCTCCCCTAGTTTTTTCTATGTATACTTTATCTCTTAGGAGTTGTGTATTTAATCTCCATCTCCTCGTCTTTTTCCTCTGTGAGACCCTCCACTTAATTTCTAGGGGGGTTTGGTCTGCCCATATATTTGGTGTAATTTCTGCGGAATCGATTTCCAATCCCAATTTTTTGCTAACCCACATCATATCTATTCTAGACCATGATAGTTGAGGGTTCAAATAGAAAGTATATTGTCTCTCGTTTGGATGTAAGATCCTCCAGATATCTATTAAGTTCATTTACTCCGTTAGATCAAAAAAGGTTTTGGGTAGCTTATCTCTTCTTCTTTTTTTTTTGTCTTTGCCGCTCCTGTGATCTTTATCAGAGTCCGCTATCCCATTGAAATCGCCCACTATACAGATGTTGCTATATTCCATTTTACTTATTCGTTTGTGGAGTTTTTTATAGTATTTTCCCTGATTTTTGTTCGGGGTATATATAGCTACCAATAGCACTGATAAGTTCCCTCTTTTTATATCAATCATTAACGTCCTTCTTTTATTTATTTATTTTTTTAAAGGTTTTTATTAAGTTACATAATTATACAAGTCAACAAATTTTGTTTAAGCTGCGGTTTTTACATATACACAAATTTATATACATGGTGTCTCTTGAATTACTTGATTAATTTAATATTTACACTCTATCCTTTTACTTTTTGTGTCTACCTTCCAGTCACTTATACCACATTTCCCACACCATGTAAAATTCTGAATTCTCTTTCTCGTTTATCACATGGGTTAATTTACACATCTCTGCGCATTCAAATATTTTTCCAATTATATGCTCCTCCGCTGGCTGTCCTTTCTCTTTCCAGTACTTTGCATACATTCTTCTAGCTGCTGTGATAATGTGCATGATTAAATATTTCTTTTCCTTCTGATAGGTCCTTTTTGGTATTCCCAGGAGAAAAGTTTCTGGTTCCAAATCAACATTTTCTTCAATTATTTCTTGAGTCCATCTTCGTATCTTTCTCCAGTATTTCGTTACTTCAGGGCACGAAGCGGTAGAAGGAACCTTGGTAATGGCCACATTTCCATCACTTTGGACTCACATTTGGATAAATTTTTGCTATTCTGGTGGGGGCTAAATGCCATCTATATATCATCTTGTACTGATTCTCTTTATATGCTACCGCTTTTGTCAATTTAAGATTGTTTTTTGACTACCTCCTCTTCACTTTCATATTGGAGCAGATATGTGTATAGTTTGGCTAGTAATTTATTTTCTGTACCCATCCAAATCTTATCTAGTCCATTGGTTCCTAGTTCTATATCAAATTTCTTCTTATCTTTTTGGCATCTCGACTTAATTAGTAAATAAGGCCACCAATCGATATAAATACCTTGTTCCTTCAGGACTTCATTCATTTTAAGATTCCTGCCACTATCTAGGATGTCTTCATATCTAAACATTTTTTCCATTCCTAACATATTGGGATTGGCCATATCATGGCCTCCATTGTGGATTTCCATTTCGGGACTTTCGTGTAGTGCGCTTGTCTGATTTCCCTCCAGGTCTGCATTAGTGCATCTCTTATTTTATGCCTGTGGAAATATGTCCTTGTCCTTTGGCTTTTTTCCCATAGATGGGCATGCCAGCCTCTCTGCAGATCATATCCTTCTAGTCAGGATTCTTTTATTTTCTAAGATGGCCCATTCCCTTAACCACACCAAGTTTGCTGCTTTATGATATACTTCCCATGCTGGGAGTCCAAAGCTGCCCCTATTCCTTTTATCCTGTAATGTTCGTAAAGCAATCCTCGGTTTTTTCCCTCCCCAAATGAATTTCCTGGTGATGCTATTCAGTTCTAAGAAAAAAATTTTATCTAAGTAAACTGGTGTGGTTTGAAACAGATATAATAGCTTAGGCAGGACGCTCATCTTTATTGAGGCTATCCTGCCTAAGAGTGATAGTTGTAATTTCCTCCACCTTTCCAAGTCTTGTTTAATTTTTTTTATTAAGAACATGTAATTATCTTCTTTTAAAGATGAGCATCCAGACGCCTAGGTATTTTATTTTTTTTACTATTTGCAAGCCCAAGGTTTCTTCTAATATTTTCTTTTGGTCCTCTGACAAATTTTTGGTTAACATTTTAGTTTTGATTTTGTTCAATTTAAATCCAGATAACTCTCCATAACTATCCAATGTTTCCAAAATAATTTTCCCAGTCTCTAATGGTTCCTCCACAATTAAAGCGACATCATCGGTGAACGCCTGTATTTTGTAAGTCTCTTTCCTAATTTTTAATCCTTTTATTTCATTATTGTTCCTGATTCTTCTTAATAAACTTTCTAACGCCATTATAAACAATAACGGTGACAACGGGCAACCTTGCCTCACCCCCTTCCTAATTTGAAAGGTTTCTGTCATATCCCCGTTTAATAGGATATTTGCTCTTTGTTTATCATAGATTGTGGTTATTATTTTCTCAAAATTTTCTCCAAATTTCATCATTTTAATTCGCTGGATCATGAATTCCCAATTCAAATTGTCAAACGCTTTCTGAGCGTCCAAGAATACCAATGCCATTTGCTTCTCCAAGTGTGTTTCATAATATTCTAGGGCATTAATCACTATTCTTAAGTTATTCCTTATATGCCTTCCGGGAAGGAATCCATTTTGGTCTGTGTGTATTAAGTTGTTCAATATTTTTTTTAATCTTTCTGCTATTACACTCATAAAAATTTTGTAGTCCGTGTTTTTTATTTATTTATTTATTTGATTTATATGCCGCCCTTCTCCGGAGACTCAGGGTGGCTTACAATGTGCTAAGCAATAGCCTTCATCCTTTTGTATATTTATACAAAGTCAGCTTATTGCCCCCACAACTGGGTCCTCAATTTACCTACCTTAGAAAGGATGGAAGGCTGAGTCAACCTTGAGCCTGGCGAGATTCGAACCTGCAGTAATTGCAGGCAGCTGGTCTTAATAACAGGGTGCTTTAGATCACTGTACTACCAAGGCTCTAAGAGGGAAATTGGCCTATAGTTTTTTATTAATTTTACATCGGTACCTTCTTTCGGCAAAAGGGTGATATATGCTTCCCTCCACGAGTCTGGAATTCTGGATCCCATCAGAGCCTCATTACATATTTCTAGTAATTTTGGTAAAAGTATTTCCTCCAAATCCAAATTTTTGTACAGTTCTCCTAGGAAACCATCTGGGCCTGATGATTTATTATTTTTAAGTTTAGATATTGCTGTCTTTAATTCTCCTATTATAACTTCCCTGTTTAGCATTTCTTTCTCCTCCTCTCCTATCAGTGGGAGTTTTTCCTCTATCAGGTATTGTTCAATTTTCCCCTTCGAGGTTTCCTCTTCCTTGTACAATGTTGTGTAGTATTCCCAAGCTATTTCGCGTTTATCCTCCTCTTTGTTTAGTATGTTCCCGTTCTTATCTTCTAATAGGTAGATAATCCCTTTTTCATTCTCGTTTTTTAATTTATAAGATAGCCATCTGCCCGGTTTGTTTGTGTTTTCGAAATAATATTGTTTTGAGCGTTTTATCTTATAGGCCAATTCTTCTGAATGTTCAGTTTATGTCTGATTATCATCCAATTTTCTTTTGCTGCCTTGTCTCCTGGATTTTGCTGCAGAATCTTTTCTACTTCTCCCAGTCTCTCTACAAATTCTTTCTGTATCTTCCTTTTTTCCTTATTTTTATATATACTGTGAGATATTACCAGCCCTCTTAAATATGCCTTCATCGTATCCCATATAATTGTTTGGGGCATTTCTTGATTTTCATTTTCGTTGAAAAATAGTTTTAGATCTCCCTTTTTTTTGGTATATTTCTTATCCCTCAAAAATTGGGTGTTTAACCTCCATCTCTTCTGCTTTTTCCTCTGTAAATTTTTCCATCTTATCTCTAAAAGATTATGATCTGTCCATATATTCGGTGTTATTTCTACTGAGTTAATTTCCATCCCCAGGCTCCTACTGACCCACATCATATCTATTCTTGACCAAGATTTTTTGGGATTTGAATAGAAAGTATATTGTTTCTTATTCGGGTGTAGGGTCCGCCATATATCTACTAGATTTAGTTCATCCATTAGTTCAAAAAAGGTTCTTGGTAGTTTATCTCTCTTTTTCTTTTTGTCTTTGTTGCTCTTATAGTCTTTATCTGGATTCACAATTCCATTAAAGTCACCAATTATACAAATCTTGCTATGTTCCATTTTGCTTATTTTCTCACCCAATTTTTTATAGTATTGTCCCAGATTTTTGTTTGAGGCATAAATAGCTACTAATAGTATTGGTAAATTCCCCCTCTTAATCTCAACTGCTAGTGTTCTCCTCTTGGTGTCAGTATATTTTAACTTGGCTGCTATCGTTTTCTTAACATATAATACTACTCCCCTCTTTTATTTCCCTGCTAAGGATGTGAAGGTTTTTCCAAATTTATTGTAGTCTAAACATTTCCCATTCTCTTTTTTTATGTGGACCTCCTGAAGGCATATTATATCTGCATTTTGTTTTGTTAATTTTATAAACAGTTGTTTTCTCTATTATCGTTTAGTCCATTGACATTGACTGATAGTATTTTCCATCCCTCCATTTTTTAATTCTTATGCGCTACTTTAGTTCTTGTTTGCACGTGTAGTTCTTTGCGGTCTTTGTTTCTTCCCTTTTGTCTCTTTAAGATCCTTTTCTTCTGTCTCCTTTTCCTCCAGTGTTCCCTCTTTGGATATACATTGATATGTATTCTCTTCTTCTTGTACTATTACTTCCAACTCTTCCTTGCTACTTTGATCTTCCTCCGCTCCTCTCAATTGGTCCAGGAAGTCTTGTCCTGTAATAAGGCTATCTATTTTAATTTTTTTCCCTTGCCAGGTAATCAGCATACCTTTCGGCAAGATCAACCTAAAGAGGATGTTCCTCTTATTTAATTGTATCGCTAGGAACCTATAGTCCCTTCTCAGTTCCCTCACTCTCCTGGGAACCTGCTTTAAGATTATCACCTCCTTTCCTTTGTAGGTCACCGGTTCTTCTCTTACCATATTATAGAGTATATCCTTAACTTTCTTCCTCGCAAACCTAACGTGCACTTCTCTGGGTAATTTATTCCTCCTCGCATAGTTGATCTGGACTCTGTACACTTCATCTAGCTCTTTTATTATATCTTGTTTATCTTGTTGTAATATTTCTGCTATTAGCTCTGCCATCACTTGACCTAGATCTTCCTCCTTATCCTCCACTATATTCTGGAAGCGTAAATAAAAAGATGCTCTATCCATCTCCAACTGGATTATTGAATCTTCCAACTCTCTGTTTTGTGCCATCATCTTCTGGTTTATTGAATCTAGGTGTTTTTCATTTTGTTCCATCTGAGGCTCCACCTTTTTTATTTTTTGTTCATTGTTGTATATTGCCTCTTGAATCTCATTCATTTTTTGATCTATGGCTTGGATATCCATCTTCAGTTCTACATGATTGTTTGTCATCTTTTCTTGCATCCTTAGCTTGGTGTCTTGAATCACTGTTAGGGTCGATTGCATGGCTTGCATAGTCGGTCTCACAATAGATTTTTCTGTTTTCTTCCTTGCTGCTCTGTTCTTCCTCCATCCCTACCAGCTGATCAAGGAAGTCTTGTGCAGTTACTAGACTATCGATCTTGATTTTTTTCCCTAGCCATGTAATTAATATACCTTCCAGCAGGATCCATCTGAATAAAATATTTCTCTTATTTAATTGTATGACTAGGAAGCGATAGTCCCTTCTTAGTTCCCTTACCCTCCTGGGAACTTGCTTCAGCGTTGTCACTTCCTTCCCCTTGTATATCATCGGCTCCTCCCTCGTTATATTGTAGTATATCTCTGACTTTTTTCCTTGCGAACTTGACGTGGACCTCCCTTGGCAGCTTATTCCTTCTAGCGTAGTTGGTCTGTACCCAGTAAACTTCATCCAGCTCTTTTATTATTTGCTGTTTATCTTGTTGTAGGGCTTCCGCAATCAACTCTGCCATCACTTGCCCCAGATCTTCCTCTTTGCCTTCTGCTATATTTTGAAATCGCAAGTAAAAGGCCGCCCGGTCCATCTCTAACTGAATAATCTAATCCTCTGATTCTCTATTTTGCGCCATCCATATCTGGTCAACTGATTCGAGCTTTTTCTCATTTTGTTCCACCTTTGTTTCCACTTTCTTTATCTTTTGTTCATTATCATGGATCATTTCTTGTATTTTGTTCATCTTGCAGTCTAGAGCTTGGATATCAGTCTTCAACTCCTCGTGCTTGCTAGACATTTTCTACTGCATTTTCATCATTGTTTCTTGGATTAATGCCAGGGTGGATTGCATAGCCTGCATTGTTGGAATAACCACAGATTTTTCTGCTTTAGATAGTCTTTCCGTCGATCTTTGAGTTGCAGGCGAGGTCATAGTGATTGTGGGATTAGAGGTCATCTTCTTTCCTGTTTTTAATACCGTTGAGGCAAGGCTTGTCATTTCTTTCAAGATCTTCTTTTGGTCTCTCACTATCCTATCTATGTTCCTTCAAATTATCATCCGCTAGTATTACCTTTTCTACTTTTTCTTATTCTCCTTATCTATCATTGTTTTACTTCCTAATATTACTGGAGTTAGTCTTAGTCGTACCCAAAGAAAGTTTGTACCTATATTTTGTTTTCCCTACACAGAGATGAGCTCACTGTTGGAAGTCTGTCCAGTAGCCTTAAATTTCTATACAATAATGCCTTTTATCAATATATAATAAATATATAAGATATAAACCAGGGGTGAAATGCTCCTGGTTCGGACCAGCTCGGGCGAGTAGGTAGCGATGGCGGCAGGCAGTTCGGAGAACCGATAGCAAAAATCCCTGCCCCTGCCCCCATGTCCAGCTGAGCCGCGCGATCATCAGAGGCTTTTTTTTCTTTTAAATGCCTCTGACGAACCAAGCTCTGACGATCCAAACTCTGATGATCCCAGCTGAGTTGCCTGATCGGCAGAGGGTTTTTTAAAAACCCTCTGATGATCAGGCAATTTAGCTGGGATCGTCAGAGTCTTTTGAAAGCATTTTTTTACATGGTTGTACATGTAAAAAATGGTTTTAAAAGTAAAAAAAAATTGGCCACGCCCACCCAGTCACATTACCCTCCCCACCAAGCCATGCCCACAGAAGCGGTAGTAACAAATTTTAGATTTCACAACTGATATAAACTATATATTTTATCAAGAATATAATAAATCCACTAGTCAATCTATGTCAATTAATATCTAAATCTAAATATCCGATTTATCTGCTTAACTTATAATCAAGTTAATTGTAGTTATAATTATAATTAATTCATATAGTTAGTTAATTCAATTTGTTAAGATATACAATCGCTATTGATTTAC
The DNA here is from genome assembly GCF_059756535.1 of Pantherophis guttatus. Taxonomy (NCBI): domain Eukaryota; kingdom Metazoa; phylum Chordata; class Lepidosauria; order Squamata; family Colubridae; genus Pantherophis; species Pantherophis guttatus. Next base: position 77,256,831 of record NC_142066.1, read on the forward strand.
TACTAATTAATTTCTAATTGGTTAATAATCAACTACTAATTTATATCACAGACATTTCCTATTTACTTGCTTAATACTAATTAATTAATACTCTATCAACAGATAGTAAAAAAGGAGGGAATGGGATCACAAACGATACAAAGGTAGAAGTAAGGTACTTTATCCTTAAGAGCTAGGTCCAATGTTCTTTTACAGTGCTTAATTAGCGGAAATCGCTGTTGTTTAAACTTTCAGAGCCCTCCTGCCCTCGGTCTTCTTTTCCGCTTTAAGAAGTCAATTTCTTCAGTTTATCAAAGTTAGTTAGATGTACACTAAATGCGACTTTTTCAGTTTTATTAATCTATTAGTCACGCTTCTGTTGCTACCACCGTCAGTTCCTTGTAATGGCTGCGCTTCCTGCCTCCTTCATCCTCGATCTCCACCTGGATCTCTGTCTGTCTAGCTCTCCATTAAGACTCCCTGTGACAGCAATGTGGTTTTTTTTTTTTGCTTTATTGTTACTTATGGCATCCCACCGATCTTTCTCTTTGCGCCGCAGCTCTGTTAAAACACTCCTCTTATTCTCCCGTGCCGACCTGTCAGTTCTCTCCACTTTTTCAATTGGTTCTCCTTTCTTCCAGTCACCGCTCGGTTCCCTTCTGCGAGTCCTTTCGCCCAACACAGTTGACTTCACTTCCCCTCCGATCTGAATCTCTACAGTCTCTATGGTGATCACTGAAAATAGCAATCTCCTTGTCTAGCATTGTCTACTCCAATCTTCTTCTTTGCTTTCCATCTCTTTGCTGGCTTATCATGGCCTCAGGTCCGCCATTGGGTGACAGATGCACTCATGTTGGGATCTACAGAGGCGTCCAGTCAAGCAAGGAGTGCTTGCCCTATGCTTTCCCACTCGCCTGACTCCCTCTTTTGTTTGCAAAGCTCTCCGGGCTTTGCGCCCCTCGGGGTCCCCAAAACACGGTGAAAAACGGGGTTGGGGAGCAGAGCTCACTCTCCTACCACCATGTCGCCACGAATCGCCAACTGGAAGTCAAATATACAGTTCTTATCAGCTCCTTCTGTTGTCCTGGTTTCTTGTGCCTGACAGAAAATCATTGACTGGTTAAGATTGTTTACTGGGAAAGCCTTAAGGTGAATACAGTTTGATCTCACTTAGCAACCATTGATTCAGTGATTATAAAAGTTATAATAGGTTTGAATATGGAGATTTATGACTAGCCCTCGAAATTGCTCTGCAGCACCTCCATAATCATGATTTTTGCAGCCTTCACTGCCAGCTTCTGATAAGCAAAGGCAATTGGCAGGAAATCTAAATTGTGATCATGTGACTTCATGCTTAACAACCATGAAGTTCACTTAATAACTGCAACCAGAACAAGGAAACTGCCTCGGTAAATCAGCATGGTCACAGGATTTTTTTGCTTTACAATCGTATTACCATACTTTTCGGAGTGTAAGACACACCTTTTTCCCCCTTAAAAGAGGGTGGAAATGTTGGTGCGTCTTATACATTTTTGACCTTCCAAAGCCCCGCACCATGCGTCCTGTTTTGCAAAAAATGGGCCCCGTTTTTCGCAAAAACGGGGTGCGCAGAGGTTTTGGGAGGCCTGCAGAGTACTCCTGTGGGCTGGGGAGGACAATAACTAATTCCTTGTGGGTCTAATCACACTTGGCCAATAAAGAATTATATTTTCTGTTAAGTGAGACAGTTATTAAGTGAGTTTTGCCTATTTTGTTACCTTTCTTGCCACAGCTATTAAGTGAATCACTGCAGTTATTAAGTTAGCCACATGGTTATTAAGTGAATCTGGCTTTCCCATTGACTTTTCTTGTCCGAAAGTGCAAAAGGTAATTACATGACCCAGGAGACTGCAGCCATCATAAAAATAAATTAGTTACCAAGTGTCTGAATTTTGATTGTGTGACAATGGGGATGCTGTGATAGTCATAAATGTGAAAATGAATCATAATTTGGGCTCAATTGTGGTTTTAAGTCAAGGACTATCTGTAAAGGCCAAAAAAAAAAAAAAAAAAATCTTCAGGAAGCCAAAATGTTTTCTACATTAAGAAAAAACAAAGTATATGCAACTTTATGTAAAAGTAATTATCCTGTTTGGTTTTTTTTAAAATGATATTTAATATGAACTATGTTGATTTTACTTACTGTAAAGTAAGCTCTGTTACTTTATAATTATAATACATTATAATATTAATGATGAAAGGTAACCCACTGCATGTTCGTTGGCTTACTTTATGAAATGAGTGAACCAAGCACCAAGCTTTCTTTGTACAACACTGAAAACAAGGGCCACAAAAGCCAGGTAAGGGTGGAAACATCTGGCCCATGATGCTGAAAACAAAAAAACAAACAAACAAACAAACCTAAGGAAAGTTACTAACTTGATGCTGACAAATTTACATTCCTACCTACGAGCGATTTTCATGAACCCCACCCACACCAAACTATAGTACTCCTGTTCAAGCCAAAATGTTCAATACAGTGGTGAAATGTAAAATTTGTTACTACCGGTTCTGTGGGCGTGGCTTGGGCATGGCTCAACTGAAGAGGTTGTAAAAAAATGCTTTTAAAAGCCTCTGATGATCAGGCAACTCAGCTGGGATTGTCAGAAGCTTTTAAAAGCATTTTTTTTCTACAACCTCTTCGGCTGAAGAGGTTGCAGGAAAAAATGCTTCTAAAAGCCTCTGACGATCAGGCAACTCAGCTGGGGCGTTAAATGCATTTTTTTTTCTACAACCTCTTCGGCCAAAGAGGTTGTAGAAAAAAAAATGCTTTTAAAAGCCTCTGATGATCCCAGCTGAGCCATGCAATCATCACAGGCTTTTTTTTTTTTTTTTACTTTTAAAAGCATTTTTTGGGCTGAAGAGGTTGTAGATAAAATGCTTTTAAAAGTAAAAAAAAACAGTCTCTGATGATCGGGCGGCTCAGCTGGGCATATTGTGTGTGTGTGTGTGTGTGTGTGTGTGCAGGGATATTTGCTACCGGTTCTCCGAACCACCCACCACCATCACTACCATATCTGGTGATCCGGTCTGAACCGGGAGCATTTCACCCCTGGTTCAATAGCACCATCTAATAGCAAACCCAATTTCCAATTCAAGATAAAAAAAGATTGAGTCAATGCACAGGCGCAACTTCCATGTCCCTGCCCTCCCGCCACAACTGCTCCAGAACTAAATCTTAAATTCCCTACTTCCACAATGTTCCTCCGCAATTGCTTTTTGGTCTGTCCGCCGAGAGAAAGAGCTTTGTAAAGATAACGGCGGGTTTGTGGTGGTATTGACAATGGTTGAGCAGGAGGAGATTAGCGACAGCGTTCATTCTTACTGAGAAGGCGGCTCCTTTTTTCTAAAAAAATAAAAATAAAATAAATACATACTAGACCTAGTCTCCTTGGCTCACAAGCGCCAGGAATTAATTTTTTGGAGCTTCCTTTCCCCACCTCCGATTTAGCAAACTTTTGGACATAATTTTTTTACAAAATATTTTCAATACATTTGTTCTTTCAAACTTCTTGAAGTTTATTTACTGAGGGTGAGTGGTGGATTTATTCCTTGTTCACTCCTAATCTTAGCAAAATAATAGGTTTTATGTGAGGTGGAAGATCCTAATATCATTTTGGGAGGTCAAGCAATTGCAAATTTTAAGAGCTGCTGAAACAAGGAACTGGAACACTGTGTACATGCTTATCAATAGAAAATTATTTGGGCATATATTTGTGACAATATTATTTCATGCCTATTGGACACTTATGCAATTTTTTAAGAAAAACGAATTGTCTTTTTAAAACTGTAATGCTCAAAAGACAGGTTGAGTGCAAGAGAGGAAACTTTTGCTACTGCGGCTCCTTCCAAAATTATTTTATACATTAAATTGTATAAAGGATACTGTAAAGGATATTGTATTGTATGATAGGATATTTGATCCTACAAGTTTGGAAAAATACATGTAATATTAATGATACAGTAATCTGAAATTCTATATTTCAGTAAATTTATTGCTGGGAATTCATAAAGGAAGACAGCTTAAACCAAATATCGGTTCATGAATTATATATATATATATATATATATATATATATATATATATATATATATATATATATATATATAATATTTCTGAATTATATATGATTTTTTGTACCCTTGAGTCTGTGTGGATTATTGGCAACTACCTGACTAGTCCCATTAGTTTAGTATTAGATTCTGACCTCTTCACATGACATGGCTCCAAACTGACTTATGTTCTGATCTGCTTATTATTGAATTATAAGATAAGAACATGATATACCAGTTGTGCTGGTTATGGCTTTTAAAGCTCATATCCAAGTGAATTGAATTACAATTCCCATAATTCTGAATCACCAGCCATGCTGGTGGGTTTTAATGGTGGTTTAAATCCAAACCACCTAATAAGCATATTTAAAAGTTTTTCACAGCAAGAATTATTAAATGGCTCTGCAGGGATTTATTTCATTCCAACTATTAAAAATCTGACTTCTAATCAGAGATGCTGCCCAAGACTGGTGGTTTTATTACTAACTTTTGGGAGATACTTTGAACTAAATCACATGGATATGGCCTATTCTTGTTTTATAGTATGAATTTATTAATACTGATCTAGCCAGATCTATAGTTATAGATCCATGCGCACATATGTAGATTTATTTATCAAATTTATATACCACCCATCTCACAAGAAATAACTCTGGAAGGCATACGGCAAAAAACGTAAAATGGATCAAAATGTTAAACACGGTCATATTTAAAAACAAAACAAAACACGAGGTTTTATTAGCAACACAGCGACCTCAAGATCTCACTGGCCCCTGAAACCTCCAGGCCTGATGACAAAGCCAGGGCTTGAGGGACTTCTGAAAAATAAAGGAGAGATGGAAGTGATACCACTTCAGGAAAGAGAATGTTCCAAAAGGTGGGTTCCATGGCAGAGAAGGCCTGCTTCCTTGGGCCTATTAAATCCCCATCCCTGAGGAATGGGATCCGTGGAATGCCTTTTTTTTTTTTTGCCAGATTTAATGAGACAAGCAGATGTAATTGGGAAGAGGTGGTCTCTGAAATAATCTGGCCCCATGCAATGAAGAGCTTTAAAGGTCAAAAACAGCAATTTGAACTGAATTCAGAAGCAGACTGGCAACCAGTGCAGTTCACATACTGGTAATTGAACCTCTGCATTTTGCAACAACTGAAGCTTTCAGATATCTTCAAGGGGAGCACATTATGATAATCCAGTCAGGGAGTGACTAGAGCATGAGTATGAAGGGAAACAATAATAAGGATATAATAAATAATGCTAGGATATGATATACTGGTATACTAGATTCTGTAACCATTAGGTTCTTGTAATACACATATGCCTTTGTATTTGTATCACATATATTATGCCTTTATATTTGTATCCCCTGTAACAAACATATTCTGTTATTAGGCCTGTAATGTATCTGGTATTTGTCAAACATATGTCCCTGCCATTTGACCTGAACCCATATTAATCTTCTCCCTGTTTTTTTCTTGTGCCATCTAAGAGCATGGTACTATCTCAGTCTTAATTTATGTTGATCTGGATAGACTCCTACTTTCCAGGGCCAGGGGGCCTAAGTGGCCAATTGAGTAAACAAAGAAATGCTCAAGATGACTAATTGGGAAGTTTCTATTCCCCCTTGCAGGGCAACAAGGAATGCACGGGCCTGGATTGGGAGCCCAGAGTTGGGTATTAAGCTGACGTCTCTGAGGGTATAAAAGGACGCCATACCTTCCCCAAGGTGTGGCTATCTCCTCGCATGCATTGTATCTGTATGTTCTGGATATAGTTCCACCCAGTTTTTTGTTTTTGGCCATAAATAAAATCTGTTTTTTTTGCAAGCCTCGTCTTGAGTCTCTCTCTTTGGCATTCTGGTGACTCAAGTGTATTTTGGGACCTTACATTTCTGGCACCCGAAGTGGGACTTGAAGGCAAAGTTTCTTCAAGGTGGCTGCATTCAGCTTCCCACAAACTGAGCCGCTTTGAGGCTTGGTGGCCTTCATTAAAGGCAGATGGAAGAAACCAGCTTGGACCAGTACCGAAGTCAAGAGCGCTCCTGGAAAAATTTATCCAATGATTTTGATCTGGTCATTTGCTGGCAGGCTCCGATCCTGCCTGTCCTGAACGCCTAACAAAGAGGCTTGCACTGTGGGGGGGGGGGGGTATGGAACTGAGCTCTTCTGGGTGAGTATATATATATTTTTTCTCTTGGGAAGGGGAGTATTGCTTTGTGAGTGTGTGAATGAGACGAGGGAAATTCCTCAGAGGTTTGCCCTCGAAGCGATGTGCGGAGACCCAATCTGCTTTTCTGATTATCCGAGAGGAGATCAGCCAGAGATGATCACTTTGAAAGGAGTGTGACTGTTGGAATAAGAATCTGTAGTGCAGGAGAGGGCTCTGACCAAACTTTGGACCCGCAGGGGAGGTCTGGGAAATCTCTTAGGGAAAAAGAGAGGGTTTGGTTAGGCTTCGCACCAACGGAAAGGTGTGGGAAATCTCCTCAGGAAGAAAGAGAGGCTAGTCAGGCTTCGAACTGACAGAAAGGAATCCCCTGGGAAAAATGGGCAACCATGCTGGTAGCCTGTTTGGAACAAATAACTAGTAACAAGAATTGGGCCATGTTCTCCATTTGGCTATGTTAGCCCACTGGAACACGTTACAAACAAGTTGTGAAAAAACAAAACAAAAAAAAAGAGTATAAAAAAATGAATGAAAAATGTTGTGGCAGTAAAAAAGAAAAATGAAGTTCAAACTTGCTCATTAGAGCCCTGGCTAAATGCAAACGATGTGTATACCTCTTATACATCTTGATCTTTAAAATGGGCCAGCGATTGCTGAGAGCTCCAGGTTAGAATGAGAACACACAGAACACCCCCAGGGCAGAGGCACGTAGTAACAATCTAGTGTCTAAAGAGAGATCTATGGGTGGCAAAGAAATATTGCAATGTTATAAAGATCTTGATAATTTACCATTCTCAAAAGAGCCAGAGAAGTCTGAAAGAACTAAGAATAAAGAAGAAATTGTTTATTGTTCTTCCCACCTGGGTTTTAGCAGGTAATAAAAATGTAAAACCTGCCTAAATGGGGAGACTCATATAATTTGACTTGATCAATCTAGTGTGATTTCTGTTACAAAATTCTTGGATATGCATCTATAATAATAGTATGTAGAATTGATTGTGATATGTCTGGCCAGCCTGCAAATTAAGTAAACATCTCGGCTTGGAGCTGTGGGAAATGGAAAGTAGTTAGGGCCCACAATCATATTTATGATTTAAACTGCTCTCTGAGTTTTCCTACTGCTTTAAGAATAAGCTATAGGTTGCCCAAGGAAATAAAATTAAAACAAAAAACAAAAAACAGCCTCCACAGGTCTGGAAATGTTTGATGGTATGTGTGTGTATGTGTATGTATGTAATCATTTCCAAACCTGCAGGAGACCCTCTAACAACAGTACACAAAAAGCTATTTAGAAAATGGAGCGCATTGGCTTGTGAAAAGCTCCCTGAAATAATTTGGTTTGCATGGAGGAAGCATTAAATGAAATTTTTGTATGTGAAATTGATGTATACAAAAAGTCTGATTGCAGTACAAATGTGAATGTGTGTGTTTGAGATGTCCCGAAGCTCATAAAGTAAAGTGATCCTGAGACCTGTGAATGCCTGTGTGTTGAGGTTACAGAGAAATGCAGAGGGTTGTTTTGTTGAAAGGATGCTGAGAGATGAAAGGAGGAGAGAAGCAGGAAAAAGGGGGGCTGCGGGCTGGTTCTCTGCTGAACCAGCCTGAAAAAGGCAGGATAAAGGGTGATATCTGATACCTGCCTTTGCAGTTTCACTGTTTTTGGCTCGGAATGCAATTTTGACAAGGTGCTCTATCCTATCCGTTTGTTTGTTTGTTTGTTTGCTTGCTTGCTTGTTTGTTTGTTAGCAGCACAAGTTGCTGCCATTTTAGGAATTGTTACAGAGATGAGTTAGAAATTACAATATGTAGTAAGAGAGAGTCAGTGGCATTTTTGTCTAAAATGTTAGATCCTGCCTGTTAAGGATTTCCAGTTTGTGTTCAAGCAGTGGCAGCTATGGCAGTGTTAATGAAGGAAAGCAGAAAGTTGACTTTTGGAAGAGCCCTAGTGCCCCTCCTCAAGTGAGGATGATCTTGATTGAGAATATGCTTGTTTTTGTTTGAATCCAGCTCAGTTTACAAGGAGATTTAGAAGGACGATCAGATATTGGTGCTGAGAAGGGGTTAATTTGTTTATAGATGGGAAGAGAAAGTGGTAGCAGGTAAGAGAAGACATTTAGGTAAGTTGGTTTGCACAGGCTTGTGAAATCAAGCTTTGAATTTCTTTGAAGCTTGAGGTGCTACTTGGAAGCCAGGATGGCAGCGGCAGAAAGAATTGAATGTTTAAGTGTTAGGTGAGAAGTACTAGTTAAAGAAAATGTGAGCAGTAGAAAGAGAAGGTAGGGCTACTTTAGTGTGAGACCATTTCAATGCATTTGAGTTGATTTCATTAGACTAACTTAAGTGGGGAGACTTAGATATTTATTGGTGATAGTGGGTCACTTGACTGGATGGGTTGAGGCTTATCCAGCCATGAGAGTCACTCAGCAGTAGTCACCAAAATTAACAGATAATACCTATATTATACCTATACCTATATATACCTATATAGTAGAAGTAGAAGCTATAGACAGCAACCAAGAGACTCATTTTATTGCAAAAGTGCTTCAATTAATAATGGAGGCAGTGGGAATGTCATGTTCCATGGAATGCAAAATCATCTCTGCTGTGAACCAAATCTTTACCCTTGCCTTGCCAAATGATGTTTGGATTACCACGTTTGGACAGAATGGGGGGAAATTCCACAATATGAAACTAAAGACATGTTTGTAAAGAACTGTATACGTGGCCTCTATTCTTCTTTATCTTACCTCAGAATCAAAGGACTCCTAGCTCAAACCCTACCTCTCGATTTTGCTGTTCATAAGTTCCAGCCTGGTGATTGGGTCCTGATAAAACCTGATGTGAGGACAAACTTAGCCAAGCCTGGGACAGGTCCTACCAAGTCCTGCTGACTACTGAAACAGCAGTCCAACCTAAAGACAAAGGGTGGACCGTGTAAAAGGACCAGTGGAAGAACTTAAAGAGTGGCAAGTGATTCCTGAAGAAGACCTGCTGAGAATAAACTTTTCCAAAAACTGGTGTGGTCATTGTGGTATGAATGGGTTTTGTTTGTGATTTTTCTTGTTGCAGGAGTAGCAACTTTTTGGACTTTCCAGCCTGAGTGGTGGCCTCTCTTATTCCGTCTGAAGATCCCAACAGCAGCTGTGCAACTTCACACTTTCCAGATTGTGTTGGTCCCATGATTGTAATTGTATCACTGAATGTTATTGTTACTCTTGTTATAATTGTGAACTTATACACACCTGTGGGGAATAATGGGACACTGTGCTTGTGTAAATGTGCAAGGGATTGCTCCCTATAGAAACTCTATTCCTATGTATATATCTATCCTACACTGGAGAATTGAGACATTGAATCAGGTCAATCTGACTTGAACACAGTAGTCCTAGGAGATAGTGATATCATGATCCCTGAAGATATAGATATCAATTCTATATTTGATTTAATGCAATGGTTCAATATTTGGGACTAATTTTCTTATGCATAGGACTAATATGAGGAGAATATAATGCAATGATCAGTGTGAAAAATCATTTTACACGTAAGGGTGTTTTCTTTGCTTATTGTTACTTTTCAGTCTGGAATTAACCTGACACAACCTAGTAACCCATTTGAAAATATACCTAGACTGAGTGGGTTATGGACGGATGTGATAACTCTTAATTGGCATGCTCCAGATGGCTTATATTGGATAAATGGAAAATTTGCCTATGTGCAATTGCCTAGCCAATGGTATGAAGCATGTGTATTAGGAACTGTGAAATCTATTTTTCTTCCTTTTTCTACTGACAATACAACAAGGTGAAAAACTGGGTATACCTATTTATGTGGATGTATGCCATAGAAAGATGAGTGGCCTCCAGAAATAATAGTTCAGGTATACAGACCAGCCATCTGGGCAAAAGATGGTACAGAACTCCCTTTATATGCTGAATAGAATTGTAAGGTTACAGCCAATAATTGCAATGATACCTAATACAACTGCTAGTGCTCTAAATTTCTTAGTTAAACAGCACTCTCTGTTTAAAACAACGCTCTCTGTTGAAAACAGCAATATCCCAGAATAGACTTGCTGTACACTATTTCTTAGCAAAAGTAGGTGTGTATGGAAAAATTATTTCCACAAATTTTGTTTGCAAAATTGATGATTGTTAACCCTTGGAGGTTTCCTTCTTCTCCCTTGTCTCATTCCTTTAATCCAAAGAATAGTCACATGATTCCCGCGATGGAAAGCATTCCATCATTTAAAAAGTGTGGAATGAAGGGAAACAATAATAAGGATATAATAAATAATGCTAGGATATGATATACTGGTATACTAGATTCTGTAACCATTAGGTTCTTGTAATACACATATGCCTTTGTATTTGTATCACATATATTATGCCTTTATATTTGTATCCCCTGTAACAAACATATTCTGTTATTAGGCCTGTAATGTATCTGGTATTTGTCAAACATATGTCCCTGCCATTTGACCTGAACCCATATTAATCTTCTCCCTGTTTTTTTCTTGTGCCATCTAAGAGCATGGTACGTATCTCCAAGGGATAATTTACACCTCAGTCTTAATTTATTTTGATCTGGATAGACTCCTACTTTCCAGGGCCAGGGGGCCAAAGTGGCCAATTGAGTAAACAAAGAAATGCTCAAGATGACTAATTGGGAAGTTTCTATTCCCCCTCGCAGGGCAACAAGGAATGCACGGGCCTGGATTGGGAGGCCAGAGTTGGGTATTAAGCTGACGTCTCTGAGGGTATAAAAGGACGCCATACCTTCCCCAAGGTGTGGCTATCTCCTCGCATGCATTGTATCTGTATGTTCTGGATATAGTTCCACCCAGTATTTTGTTTTTGGCCATAAATAAAATCTGTTTTTTTTGCAAGCCTTGTCTTGAGTCTCTCTCTTTGGCATTCTGGTGACTCAAGTGTATTTTGGGACCTACTCTGAGCAGATATAAAATTAAATATCTTGGATCCGCAGATTTTTATCTTGTTAACTTGCATTGTCATTTCATAATACATTTTCACAATATGGAAAATACTACAATGCCTAAGGAAACCTGATACGTTAATTAAATGATAAGTATTAATTAAAACCATGTTCTATAAATACTGTTTAAGATTTTGAAACAGAAAAAATATTTGTGCCAAATAATTTTGAATTATGCCTATTTAATAAGGTAACCAGATTTTAACATTGATAAAGAGGGACACCATTGTGGGCGTGGCTTATTTTGTGGGCGTGGCTTGGAGGTCATGTGACTGGGTGGGCGTGGCTAGCTGGTCATGTGACCAGGTGGCCATGGCTATGTGTGTAGGGACTACTCAGAGGCTGAAAAAAGTCATTTCTGACAGGTCCTCGCACTTTTGACTGGTCCTCACACTTATGACCATCCTCACATTTATGACCGTGCAGCATTTTTAACAACCATGTCACTCATTTCACAACTGCTTCTCTTCACCATGATGACAAGATTGGGCAAAAATGTAAAATGTGAGGACAGTCGTAAGTTCGAGGACAGGTCAAAAGTGTGAGGACCAGTCAAAAATAACTTTTTCAGCCCTCTGAGTAGTCCATATGCATAAAAGGATACAGCAATAGAGAGGGATGAAGGAAGGGAAGGGAAATTAGTGTAGGAGTGAGGGTAAGAGAGGGAGGAAGAGAGGAGGAGAAGGAGAAAGGAAGAGGAAGTAGGGAGGAGAAGAAGAGGGTGGCGGGAAGAGAAAGTAAGAAGGAAAGAAAAGAGAGAGGTGGTAGGTTTGAGAAGAAAGATTGCTGTACAATAAAAAAGATGAAAGGGAAGAAAGCCAACCCCAAACAAATATAAAGATATTAAGATAAAGAATGAATTGTTAAACTTTAAAGAATAAAAGAGAACAAATATGAATAAATAGCAAAAATTAGAAACACACATACAAACATACAATGTATTTTCTTTGAACAGAATATTTGGCTGGTTCACAAATTTAAACAGTGTTTAGTCATTTCAATTAAATTTACAATTTCTATATTTCCTTTTTCCCATATTTATTCCTCATCTATTTTTTTTAAAAAAACAATATTACCCTTTATCCTCATCTCTAATCTTAATCAAATTCAATTTTCCCGTTCTATTCTATATTATACCCCTTCCCATTGTCATCTATTTTTATATCCATCCTCACATTGGTTAATTATGTAATTATGTAATATAGTTGTTTAATACAAATTCAAATTTTAATATAAATCAATTAGTTATATAACTATCTTTTTTGTATATTAATCAATATGAACATGAATATTCCAATTATTTCCATGCAATCCAATTTCTTACAAATCAATTAATTATATTTACCAATAATAATAAACCAAATAATTTCCCCCATATATTCCTCCAAACCACAATTTAACCATTTCTGCTTTCAACACAATATACAATTAATAGTATCTCAATTATTACAATTCCCTAGTTAAATAGAGCTTTTTTTCTTTTGTGTTTTAAAATCTTGAACTCTCTTCTTTTGCCCTAAATTTCCCATTGTTTGCAGTTTTACACCTACTTTTTTTAGTGAGAAAAAAGGAAAAGAAATCTCTCTGCCTCATTTTATCACGTTGCAGCAAGGACCCTGCTTTCGCTTTCGCTTTTTCAGCATAGCTAGGGGAAAAAAAATCTGCTCCAGGAACTCTTTGCAAATAGCAACAGAACAAAGTCCTGCGCAAAACAGCTGAGAGCAAATCAGCTGAGGGTGGGGAAGCCGAGCTAATCAACTTGTGCTAATTAACCTATGCGGAAGCTGTAAGGGACTGTTTTTTCTATTTTTGCAGGCATCGGTCTACTCATTTGTTTTCTTTTAACACTGATCACCTGTAGGGCGGCCCTTTGGAGCCCCGCGGCAAGAGTTTAAACAGTTTTTTTCCCTCTAGCATCAGCTGGGGCTCAGGAGGCAGCCGGGACTCAGGAGTCAGAATGAAAAATCGGGACTTTTTAAAAACGCCGCGGGATGCAAGACAAATTGCTAAAAATTAGGACTGTCCCGCCAAAAGCGGGAAGTCTGGTCACCTTACTATTTAATCATATTTCAAGAATATCAAAATTAGAAATCCAAATTTAGAATATGAAAGTGATTGAAAACTGGAAAAAATTTTTTAAATGTTGTTGGCAAGTAAAGACTGTGACAGATTTGTAACAAATTGAATCCTGAAAACAATCCAATTCAAGGTTTGCTGCAAATTAATAAACTGTAAATGGTTTATGAGATATGTTTTTCAAAAGTATGATTTAATATTTAGTATATTTAGCAGAGGAATGTAAAAAGTAATACCTTCTGATTAATTTTAATTTTAACATCAGTTTTGGCAAAGGAATAGCTCAATGATTTAGCAAATTAATGGTCTACATCAGCAATTCTCAACCTGGGGGTCGCGACCCCTTTGGGGGTCGAACGGCCATTTCACAGGAGTTGCCAAAGCCCTCTCTCGCCCCCCCTGCCTTCACTCACCCTCATCCTCTGCCTCTGTTGGATCGCCGTTCGCCGTTCGCTTACCCCGCCCACTCCCAATCTATTGCTGCTTCCTGAGTCCCAGCTGATGACTAGAGGGAAACAAACCGTTTAAATTCTTGCTGCGGGGCTTCAAAGGGCCGCACTACAGCTGATCAGTGTTAAAAGAAAACAAATGAGAAGACCGGTGCCTGCAAAAATAGAAAAAAACAGCCCCTTTCAGCTTCAGCATAGGTTAATTATCATAAGTTGATTTGATCAGCCTCCGGACTCTCAGCTGATTTGCTCTCAGCTGTTTTGCGGAGGGCTCTGTCGCTAGCTGCAAAGAGAGGAGCAGATTTTTTTTTCTGAAAAAACGAACCTGAAAGTAAAGCAGGGTCTTTCCTGCAACGTGACAAAATGAGGCAGAGAGAGATTTCTTTTTCTTTTTCCTCACCAAAAAAGGTAGGTGCAAAACTGCAAACAATGGGAAATTTAGGACAAAAGAGGAGGTTCAAGATTTTAAAACACAAAAGAAATAAAGCTCTATTTAACTAGGGAATTATAATAATTGAGATACTATTAATTGTATATTGTGTTGAAAGCAGAAATGGTTAAGTTGTGGTTTGGAGGAATATATGGGGGAAATTATTTGGTTTATTATTATTGGTAAATATAATTAATTGATTTGTAAGAAATTGGATTGCATGGAAATTTATTTATTTTATTTTATTATTTTATTATTTTATTATTTTATTATTTTATTTTATTTTATTTTATTTTATTATTATTTTATTTTATTTTATTTTATTTTATTTTATTTTATTTTATTTTATTATTTTATTTTATTTTATTTTATTTTATTTTATTTTATTTTATTTTATTTTATTTTATTTGTATACCGCCCTTTTCCAACAGGACTCAGGGTGGTGAACAGCCATAGTAAAACAACATATCAAATTTAAAAGCAATTTAAAAACATTAAATAATTTGGCTATCCATTTAAAACAACCGGGCTTAAAACCTATTACAATATTGGTATATTGTAATTGCTATATTGGTAATTAGTATATTGGTATATTCCAATATTGAAATAATTGGAATATTCATGTTCATATTGATTGATATACAAAAAAGATAGTTATATAACTAATTGATTTATATTAAAATGTTGAATTTGTATTAAACAACTGTATTACATTGTAGGAAGTTAGCACCCACCCCTTTTCTAGAGGAATGAAATATTTTTAGGAAATATTAAAAAAGGCAGAATATTATGTTTCCCTGTATGAAAATGGAGAAGCATGTTTTACAGACACAGCAGCTCCCACCTTCCTGCCCCCCACCCTTTGTTAATGGGCCAGAGGCAGAAACCCAATCCTTTGTCAAAGGACATTTGCAACACAATAGCAACAGAAACTAACACAATGGGACCCATCTAGACAGAAACTCACCACATAGCACCTGGGAAGATTACATCAGCCAGCAAGGCTAGCTAAGACCCCCACCCCCTGGGAGTCTGACAACCAATCAGGATACTCTTTCTGGGCCCCAGGAAGTTCAAAACCAGAGAGAGCATAAAACCTGAAACACTCGCTCTTTCTGCCCTTTTCTGTTCAGGAACTCAAGTCATGTGATCCTGTCCACCATTAAACCATCTTTCCAAGCAGTCTCCATGTTTCCAGTGTCTTTTTCCCCACTTGGAGCAGAACCCAGAAGGATATTTCTTCCAACAACATAATTACATAACCAATGTGAGGATGGATATAAAAATAGATGACAATGGGAAGGGGTATAATATAGAATAGAAGGGAAAAATTGAATTTGATTAAGATTAGAGATGATGAAGGGTAATATTGGTTTTTTAAAAAAATAGATGAGGAATAAATATGGCAAAAAGAAAATATAGAAATTGTAAATTTTAATTGAAATGACTAAACACTGGTTAAATTTGTGAACCGGCCAAATACTCTGTTCAAAGAAAATACATTGTATGTTTGTATGTGTGTTTCTAATTTTTGCTATTTATTCATATTTGTTCTCTTTTATTCTTTAAAGTTTAACAATTCATTCTTTATCTTAATATCTTTATATTTGTTTGGGGTTGGTTTTCTTCCCTTTCATCTTTTTTATTGTACAGCAATCTTTCTCCTCAAACCTACCACCTCTGTCTTTTCTTTCCTTCTTACTTTCTCTTCCCCCACCTCTTCTTCTCCTTCCTACTTCCTCTTCCTTTCTCCTTCTCCTCCTCTCTTCCTCCCTCTCTTACCCTCACTCCTACTCTAATTTCCCTTCCCTTCCTTCATCCCTCTCTATTGCTGTATCCTTTTATGCATATGGACTACTCAGAGGGCTGAAAAAGTTATTTTTGACTGGTCCTCGCACTTTTGACCAGTCCTCGAACTTACGACTGTCCTCACATTTTACGTTTTTGCCCTATCTTGTCACCATGGTGAAGAGAAGCAGTTGTGAAATGAGTGACACGGTTTTTAAGAATGCTACAATGGGCATAATGACCAGTCATAAGTGCGAAGACCGGTCAAAAGTGCGAGGACCTGTCAGAAATCACTTTTTTCAGCCCTCTGGGTAGTCCTTTTGTGCACATGGACTACTCAGAGGGCTGAAAAGGTTATTTTTGACTGGTCCTCGCACTTTTGACCAGTCCTCGAATTTACAACTATCCTCACATTTTACCCTATCTTATCACCATGGTGAAGAGAAGCAGTTGTGAAATGAGTGACATGGTTTATTTTATTTATTTTATTTACTTTATTTTTAAATTTGTATACCGCCCTTCTTCCTGAGGACTCAGGGCGGTGAACAGCCAAGTAAAAGCATAAACTACAAACATTGAAATACAATTAAAAAGATATATATAAATTTGGCCGCATGATTAAAAACAATAACAAACAATTAAAAACATTTTAAAAAGTGTTAGGTCAGCCTGGCTTGCTGGAAAAAGAAGGTTTTAAGGGCACGGCGGAAGGCACCGAGGTCTTGATTCACCTTATCTCTGGGGGCAGCTGATTCCAGAGGGTAGGTGCCCCCACAGAGAAGGCCCTCCCCCTGGGGGTCACCAGCCTACATTGTTTGGCTGATGGCACCCCGAGGAGGCCCTCTCTGTGGGAGCACACAGGTCGATGGGAGGCCGTCAGTAGCAGTAGGCGGTCTTGAAGATAACTAGGTCCTATGCCATGGAGCGCTTTAAAGGTGATAACCAACACCTTGAAGCGCACCCAGAAGACCACTGGGAGCCAGTGCAGCTCACACAGGAGAGGTGTTATATGGGAGCGCCATGCGGCTCCCCTGACTACCCGCGCGGCCGCATTCTGAACCAGTTGGAGCCTCCGGGTGCTCTTCAAGGGGAGCCCCATGTAGAGAGCGTTGCAGTAGTCCAGGCAAGAGGTGACGAGGGCATGAGTGACTGTGCACAGGGAATCCCGATCAAGAAAGGGCCGCAACTGGCGAATCAGGCGAACCTGACAGAAGGTCCCCCTGGCTACAGCCGTCAGATGTTCCTCCAAGGACAGCTGCATATCCAGGAGGACTCCCAGATTGCGCGCTCTCTCCGCGGGGGCCAAAGACTCGCCCCCGATAGTCAGTGATGGAGTCAACTGACTATATCAAGATGCCGGGAACCACAGCCACTCAGTCTTGGAAGGGTTGAGCTTGAGCTGTTATTAAGAATGCTGCATGGGCATAAATGTGAGGATGGTCATAAGTGTGAGGACCAGTCAAAAGTGCAAGGATCTGTCAGAAATGACTTTTTTCAGCCCTCTGAATAGTCCCTATACACATAGCCATGGCCACCCGGTCACATGACCAGCTAGCCACGCCCACCCAGTCACATGACCTCCAAGCCACGCCCACAAAATAAGCCATGCCCACAGAACTGATAGTAAAAAAATTTAGAACCCACCCCTGGTTGGGGGTCACCACAACATGAGAAACTGTATTAATGGGTCGCGGCATTAGGAAGGTTGAGAACCACTGGTCTACATACTGCTGTACTATTTTTTTTAGAAATAAAACTTTTCCCTGCTCCAGTATCAACTATCATTTTATGATATCCCATATTAACTGGACCACAGAGAATACTGGATTTTGGAAATGGATTAAAAGTGTTATCATAAAAAGAAACTGGAATCAAAATATTTAAGAAAGCCACATTTCCATACTTCTTCCTATCAACAAGATCAACATGTTTTCACTTCTTTTTCCAAAAAGGAAAATTCAGCAATTGTGAGTAGCTTCTATGTATATGGATTTGTGCATGAGGACTTGTAACTGGCCTCCTCTTTGTATGGAGAAATTCTACTATAGGCAGTCCTTGCTTAATGACCGTTGGTGCTGAATGAAGGGATTTATAATTATAGCCTCTCCATAAAACATCAAAATTTGGGCACTTGACAGCCTGCCTCCACTTCCAATTTTCCACAGGGGCGTTATAACTCACTCCACCTCCAAGCATTGTTTAAGGCTGTGATGGCGAACCTATGGCACGTGTGCCACAGGTAGCACACGGAGCCATATCGGTGGGCCCGTGAGCATTGCTCTAGTTTAGCTCTGGCGCACCAGCTGCTTTTCGGGCCTTCCAGTCCCACCAGAAGTCGGCAAATGGACCGTTTCCAGCCTCCGGAGGACCTCCAGGAGTGTGGGGAAGGCCATTTTCGCCCTCCCGAAGCTACAGAGGTTTTCTTGGAGCCTGGGGAGGGCGAAAAACAGGCCTTCCGGGCCCACTGTGCTATTGTGTGCCAAAAGCGGAGGGGGGAGGGTATCGCGCGTGCATGTGTGGGAGGAGGGCACATTGAATTATGGGTGTGGGCAGCATGCGTGCAACCCCCTCATGCTCCCATGTTGTGGCCTGTACACGGCCTGTGCAGCTAGTAGCTGATTCAGATAGTTGACTCAGGCTTCCATCCTTTCGAGGTAGGTAAAATGAGGACCCGGATGTGGGGGCAATAAGCTGACTTTGTATAAAAAAGAACACTGCTTGGGGGGGCCGAAAGCCCTACTAAGCAGGTATATATAAAAGTTTGAAGGCTATTGCTTAACGCATTGTAAGCCGCCCTGAGTCTCCAGAGAAGGGCGGCATATAAATCGAACCAATAAATAATAAATAAATAGCGAGGAGGCTGGTGTCAGCCTGTGCAGCTGGCACTCGAGTTGGACAATGAGGAGACTGGAGAAGATGTGGTGCCAGAGGCGTGGATTCAGCAAGGACCTTCAGAACCTCCAGAAGTTCCCTTAAGAAGAGGACGAAGAGGAGAAGCCTCTTCTCGATGCACGGGCGCGCAGAGCTGCCAAAAGACAGGAGTGGCTCCTCAAGAGGAGGTCTACTTGAGAGTAAGGCTTGGGGCTCATTGGCCACTCCCTTAGCCTATTTAAGGAGGAACCCCGACTGAAGCAATTTGCAGGGAACAACTTCATTCACATACCTTCATGTCTTGTCTTGCTTATCTTATCAGCTTCCTGCAAATTGTTTCTGGGCATTCTGCCAACCACAGTAAGCTTTCAGTTATTATTCTTTGAATTCTTGGCGGCTGTTAATGCAGTTAATTAACAGCCGTTGTTGTAAAAGACTGATTTATTTAGTAAACCAAGGTTTGAACGGACTTTGTGTGTGCTGCGTTCTTTGGGGTCTGTAGCTGGGACAGAACACTCTACTTTTGGCACATGACAGCAAAAAGGTTAGCCATCACTGGTCTAAGGGCATTGTCTATACCCATTGGTGCTGGGGAAGTTCCAACGGCACAATGTGAATCAGCTACTAGCCCTTTCTATGAAGGGCTGAACAGCTAGGGGATTCCACAACAGCACAAAGTTGATGCCCTGTGAAAGTTCCACAAATCCAGGAAACTCCAAGGTCAACCACGCCAGCTGACCTTGATGTATGACCCTAACCAGTGGGTAGTAAAATCTGATGTATGACCTAGTGTAATATTTGAATTCAGTTATATATAAACACCAATAAGAAATCCTTAACCTTGTCAATATTATATGGCCATAAATTACTGGATGTTGGGCAAAGAACATGTCTCATTATCTAAACACTAGAATTTAAGTAGAGATGCCACTTGGGAATGAACATATCCGTCAATTTGGCCTACTGTGCTCTGGTTAGCAAACCAAAGATTTTTTAAAAATAATTTAGAACATAGCATATAAACCCCCTAAAAACCATTATTTTGGATTGACAACTATTTTATTTCTAAAGTCTTCTGATTTGGTCTGAAGTTCAGGATTAGCTGAAAAATAAGAATTCTAATCCTATTGATGGAATTCTAACTCAGTCCTATATTTTTATTAAAAAGTTACTTTTTCTAGATATATACTCACCAAGTCCATAAAATTTAGTAATTTACTAAACATCCATATGGTTGGACAGAAAGTCTTTGATTCCTAATTTTGAAATCAAAATTCTTTGTGAGAGATTTTGGATCACCAAATTTATTTTGCTCAAGTATTTGTAGATCTAGTTCAGGGATCTGCAGCCTTAAACACTCAAAGAGCCACTTGGACCTGTTTCCCACAGAAAACACCGGGAGCCAATAATTTAACCACCAGTGTGACTGTGGGGCATGGCCAACTCAATGTCACTCACTCCCACCCAGTCACATGACCCCCCCGCCACACCTACCCAGCTGGTCATTAGGGCAGAGAACTTGTTAAATTATTTGCCCCGCCTGTCCCTGCCTCACCCCTCCCTTCCCAGCCACCTCTTCCCACACTTGGCCTCCGGTGTGTTGTTCACCTTTCTCTCTCACTGTCTCTGTGTCACTATTGCTATCTGTTTCTCTCTTTCTCACTCTGTCTCTTTTTCTTTTTCTGTCTCTTTTTCTTTCTTTTCCTTTCTTTCTCTTTTTCTTTCTCTTTCTCTCTACCTCTCTGTGTCATTGTCTGTCTCTTTCTCTCTTTCTCTGTCCCTCTGGTTCTAATTCTCTGGTGCCTCACTTGCTGCCCAACAGACTGCAGCAGGAAATGGCGGTGGCTATTCTGGCCTTTGTTGGTGCCAGGAAGATGCACAACCTGCTCTCTGTCCCCGATGCTGCTGCTGTTGCCAGGGGCGAGTGAGGCAGGGTCGCATTGTGGTTCCACATCGTAATGGGCTCCAGGAGCAGGAGGAGATACTGTCTCCCCCATTGTGAAGAGCACTAAATTTCACTGCTGTGCAAGGGCTGGCTGAAGAGCAAGCACAAGCCGAAGTGGCTGCTTCCCCGAAGATGACTCTCCTCTTCCTCACATGACCCCCTGGCCGGCTGTGGTGGGGTGGGAGGGCGCGTACGAACAGGGAGACCCTCCTCAAGTGAACAGCTGGGTTCGGCCAAAGTGCAGTGAAGGCACATGGGGCGGGAGGGTTGACTAGCTGATGGGTGTCTTTCGTGAGGGCGCCCAGGCTTTTTCCAAGCCTGACTCCCGGAGTGGGCATGCGAGGTTTGGTGGGGCCAGCCCCCTTTTCTTGCTGCCCTGATCTTTACTCCTCCAGCAGAGTAGTCCTGCCAGCAGCATTGATTGAAAAGTATCCTCTGGGTGGTGAAAGGGTTAGGATTAGGTGCGGGTCCATCCCCATGAGACCCAGCAAGAGTATCAGTCCCAGCCACTTCTCTCCGCAGCAGAGGGATGAAAGAGCCATATGTGGCTCCGGAGCCACGGGTTGCCAAACCCTGGTCTACTTAATCTTTATATGTCACTTTTCATTCAGGAATTCAAGAAAGACAAGACAGCATTCTTGCCTGTCTTTCCTACAGCAATGCTTGGGTTTAAAAAGAATGACTGGAAATCACTGATATTTGTGACTGAATTTCTATTAAGCAACACCATTTCTAACCAAACATACATTCTTTCTCATACTCATCTAGACAACTTATCTCGATGAGTATGAGAAAGAAATAAAGGATAACTTTTAAAAATGTAAGTAAGTTGTTCCTCCGTAACTTTCTGAGCAATTTCAGAATACACACACACTGCAAGTGACACTTTTTTAGAGAATAACAATTTAATTGAAACATACGTTTTTCTGGAGAAGATAATAAATAAGATGCATTTACCCCACACAAGTGGAGTATACAGAGGAGAGACATAAACAA
Source organism: Pantherophis guttatus (assembly GCF_059756535.1). Classification (NCBI taxonomy): domain Eukaryota; kingdom Metazoa; phylum Chordata; class Lepidosauria; order Squamata; family Colubridae; genus Pantherophis; species Pantherophis guttatus. Next base: position 77,278,613 of record NC_142066.1, read on the forward strand.
TGTGATAAAAACAACAAATCTCATTAATTTGGGTCCATTCCCACTTCTACACGCCATCAACACACTTAACTATTTGTCGATTGAGAACGATACCACGTTCATTCTGCGAAAATCTTTACATGGTAGCTGGTCAAGGGTGGTATAACTATTGTCAACTTCAACTTTTGCAAATCCTGGAGAAAGGCAAACATCAAAGGGTTTCTCTGCTGTTTCCTAGAAAAGTACGTGGATATACTCATAATTAGCTGGCAACCCAGCTGGGAACCGAACTTGATCCCACAGAGTCTTTACGAGTACCATCGCATATTGATGGCAGTTGCGGCCTCCTCTTCAACATTTAACAGCTGAACGTTTGCTAGGCTGACACTGACAACTTCAGAGTTTTATCTACAGCTATTTCGGGAGTGGGCAATTTTCTTTTCCCCTGCTCACAACATCTATCAATCTGACAGCACCGTATTCCCGACCTTCGAACTCAAGGTGATGTAGTCAATGCGCAGGCGCAAACTTCCATTTCTGCTACGGATGTCTCTCTCGCGCCTCTCGCTGCTCCTTCTGTGACCCCGGAAGCAGTAAGGTCTTCGGGTTGTTGTCTGGCGAGAGGGCAAGGAGAGAGGAAGATTGATTAAGGGGTAGCGGTAGATTTGGCTCCGGGTCTGTCGGTGATTAAAGGGGAGGAGGGAAAAATGCGTTATATGTCATTTAGGGAGAAGTTCATCTTTTCTTTTCTTTTCTTTTTGTAGAACAAACACACCTCCGATTTGTTTTGCCTTCGTTCGCTTGTTGCTAGGAGAGAACTTAATATGGTTTTTTTTCTGATTCGACTTATTTTGTCGCAGAGTTTAATGTCTCCAATGCTTCTCAAATCATTCTTGATTCTTTTCAGGTTTAGTCCGTTCGCCCGGCTTTCCTACTGTGCTCGATTTCCTCTGCTTTGACTCTTAATCTCTTTTGGATCAGCAGCACAAGCAAAATGTCATGGATACAGTCTGCAGTTAATCAGTGCGGTGAAGATGTATTTGATGAAAATGCAGACGAGATGAACATAGCCCAGAAAGAATGGAAGAGTGCAATGGAGAAACGAGTCAAGGTAAAAGTAACCAGAGTACCTCTATAATATTGATTGATGTTATTACTTCTTCTCTGTCTCTTTTGTATTAACTTGAATGCAAATGGAATGCTGGCATAATTCTTGATAAGAATAAATCTTGTTCTCTGTTTAGAGGGATTCTTAAAAACTAGATGCCAGGTGGATAGAATTTACCTCAATTGAATTTTGGAAATGACCTTATAGAACAAAACTGATCTTTTAATTAGCAAGAATACTTATATGATACCACATGGTTGAGCCTTCTTTAAAATAAAGTGCTGTGAATCAGGCTCTGAAATTAAATTTCATTTGTTCTCTTCTTTTTGGTAATCATTTGGAAGGATACCTTTTTAAGCTTTTTTGTTTTACTTATTTTAGTTGGTGTTATATTTAAATATTACAGACAAATGCTAACAAATTGTACTTTATTTCTTTTGCTTAAAGGAAGGCTATAGGGAAGGTGTTGAAGCTGGGAAAGGGGTAACACTTCAACAAGGCTTCAATCAGGGTTACAAAGAAGCAATAAAGGTGATGTTTGAATGTAGCCAGCTCAAAGGAACCATAAGGTATGTTGTAAAAATAAAGATACCCCCCCTAGAGATCAATGGGTTTTATAAAATGTATAACTCATCTTTTTTATAGTCTGAATAACTTAGAACTAATCTTTGCCAACTCTGTAGTTTGCAAGGTAAGAGATGGAAAATATGATAAATTGGAACCACTGAATGACACGTAAGGATTTCCATGCCATAGTAAACACTTGGGCTTTTGTTCAAATCTCTCATTTTCTGGAAAGAATCCATTCTGAAATGTTTATTGATACAGTGGTGATTTCTAGATTCACAGTCTATTTTAGCATTTTAAAAGTAAACATTGTTTTGTTGTTTCAAATATTCACATTGTAGTGCTCTTCTGTCTTGGTATCATCACAATAAACACAGCCCTGTGACGCTGAATGAGATGACTGATCTGCTGAATCAATTAAGAATATACGAAGAAAATATGCTTAAGAATTTAAAATGTATAAACCCACAACTCAGTGTTGGAGATTTGTTACATACCCTTAATGACATGGATCTTGATCATGAATGCTGCGCTGTTGAACAACATAGTAGAACCTGTGCTGAGCTTACTAAAAACAGTTGCAGAAATAATGGAACAAATTCATTTCAAAATGAATATTGTGACAGGACAGAAGGTCACAAAGGTTCTAAAAGAGCAACCTTTTATTGGCTTAAAGAAAGAACTGCCAGTATCATGGAACAATTTGGTTTGTCTCCAGATACAGTTAAACATATTTAGCTCTTGGCGAAATAAATGTATTGCTTTAAATTATATTTATTTCTAATATTCTTTTTGACAATCACATGATCACAGGACACTGCAATGATCATAAATACAAGAATTGGACACAAAGTTGAGATTGTCTTAATACCAAGCTGTCACTGCACAATGCAGTTGGCAAGACTACTTGTATGGTTTCAACAGATGATGGTAATTATATTTCATCTTTATTATTTTTATAAATAATCCTGTGGCTGTCCTTCATGGTGCTAGAGACTGGGCACTGGATAGGGGACAACAGTCTTCAGCTGAACTCTGTTAAGGGGAGTGCCTGTGGAGTTTTATTTTTAGTTCTAGTTGGGGTTGCACTACTCCAGACAGACCCAATGCACAACTTGGGTGTTCTCTTAGATTTCAACTACAGCTCAAAGTGCAGGTGGCAGTCATGACTAGGAGAGCATTTTTGCAGCTTCATATTATACGCAAACTGTGATCTCTTCTGTATTATGAGGCCCTGCCCTCAGTCACTCATTCCCTGTCATCTCTTGTTTGGCTTATTGCATCACACTTGACATGGGGCTATTTTTGAAGAATATTTACAAGCTACAATTGGCCTAGAATGCATTGGCATGGGGAGGCCCCAGGGTGGCACATATAAAATCACTTATTAAAAATGCACTGGCTGCTAATCTGCTTCTGGGTCCAGTTCATGCTGTTGGTTATCATCTTTAAAGTTCCCAGGATATCTGAGGAGCTGCCTTGCTCCAATGGGACTGCCGTGCCCCATTTGCTCTGGCAGAAATGGCCTACTGCAGTCCCTGCTAGCCATAGGATTTTGCTGGTGGAGTCTAGGAAAAGAGCCTTTTCTGCCATGGCCCCTGCCATTGGAGCAACTTGCCACTGGAGGAGAGATCTGCCCCCACCCTACTGGAAACCAGACTCTGCTGGATGCCATGAAGCCCTGATGGAGAATCTGCAAGCTAAAGGCGGATGGTGCAGTGATAATGCACCATCCGCCTACTGTTATCTGAGCCAGTCTTTTAGTCTGTATTTAATCTTTCATAGTTTTAATTTGTTTTAAATTTAGAACTGTTTTGTATCCATATTTTTGTAAGCTGTCCAGAGTCACTTTGGACAGCAAGATGAGTGAAATACAAATTTAATAAATAAATTCAACAAATAACTCAAGGTAGTTGAGTTATATCTAATTGCCTTTCTCTTATTTACTTCCAACAACAATCCTGTGAGGTAAGTTGGGTCGAGAGACAGTGACTCTCAAGATCACCCAACTAACTTTCATGACTAAAGCATGACTGTAACTCACAATCTCCTAATTTCTAGCCTGGTGCCTTAAACACTAGATCAATTAGTGCTTTAACTACTAGACCAGTGATGGCTAACCTTTTCTCCATTGTGTGCCAGGAAGGTGGGGGAGGGGTTCTAGGAGTCTCTGAAGGCTGGGGACAGCAAAAAAGTCACTTCCTGTCCAACCGAAAGTTGGGAAACGGGCCATTTCTGGCCTCTGGAGGGCCTCCGAGGGGGTGGGAAAGGCTGTTTTTGCCCTCCCTAGACTCATAGAGAGGATCTGGAACCAGGTGAGAAAGAAAAATGGGCCTTCCCCCAAATGGCCCTCTGGAGGCAGGAAACAGCCTGTTTCCCTACTTCTGGTAGGCCCAGAAGGCCCGAAAATCAGCTGGCGCGCCGGAGCTGAGTTCACGTGCCCACTGATATGGCTAAGCGTGCCACCTGTGGCATGCGTCCCATAGGTTCACCATCATGGTAGTAGACTATTTAGAGCCCCCAACCCCCATATTTCTGATGTATCTCTTGAAAGGTTCAACAAATACAGCAATCGTGAAGACAGCATATTTATTTGTATCTATGGGAAGGAAAATGAAACAATAAATATAAAAAATACAGCATTAGCAGTTGTCTCAATATCATCCCATGTAGTGTCTTGATAGCTGAATTGGCAGGAAGTAGCAGTATACATTTCTCATATTTAATGAGTCCATGAGCATAATTCAGTTTTAAAATATATTAAATATTTTATCTGTATATAAGGCCTTATAATTCATATATCTACATATAAGGCCTTATAACTCATGAATTATTAAAATTTCTTCTTGAAATATTTGTCTAATTTACTTCTGTTTTGCTATGAATTCTTAATCTGTATGTCACTTTCAAGAGTTGTGGTTTGTAAAGAAGCTGTTGTATATTATAGATACAAGCTCAAAATTCTCTGTATCCTCTCAGGAGCTATGAAAGATCTTAGAAAGTCATTACTTTAAAAAAGCAAATCATTGCTGTTTTAGTCCATTGCTCCAATAAAAATGAACAGGTTTTCCCATGCATAAAAAACAATAAAAATAGAGTTAATTATTCTGAACTAGTTTATGTCTGCAATAACTGATTACCATAAGATTATAGTCTATACATCCTTGCAATAAGGACATATTATTTTCACTGTTACAAGAAATATATGCAGAAGCAATATCTAATTGTCATTTAAATTTCCTCCGATATGCATCCCATTGCTCTATATACATGTAATTTCTTTTGTGTCATCTAAATTTTAAGATTAGATACAGATTATTTTTTGACTTTTCTTCTAATAATATTTACAAGCAAATGAAAGATTGTTCTGCATTACTCAAGAGGTTTCTAACAAATCCTGCATATTTATAAAAATGATCATAATGTTATTCTCATCTTGTATGTCTTTAGCATTATTCAAAGAATATGTTTTCAATTGCTCCATTAACTTGTTTTGCTGCTTTTTTGCATATTGAAAATTGGCTGAGAGGGATAAGATATATAATTTACTAAAATGTACTTGTGATTTTGAGCATTTACTACCAATTTTAAATAAACTAAACTGATACTCAATGTGTCTGCATATGTGTATATATTCAAGCTATCCTCAAGATTCTGTGATGTGAAAGCAACATTTTGATTCCTATAACTTATAACACTTTCTTGTTTTACATTTTTTAGTGGAGAAAAGCGAAGATCAGCTTGTATGATGAAAATCCTACCCTAGTATGTTTCTTTCATTTTGCTTCGTAGTTCTTTCATTTTTTTTGCATCCCAGAGAAACATAAGAGAAAAATTATAGTGATTTGATTTCAGTGCCACCAGTGTCAGCATATGATTCTATAGTTGAATATAACTGAAACTTTAAAAATAGGTTTACTCTTTTGCATTTTGTTAAAGTGCAAAGTTTATCAAGTCCAGATATAAAAAGACATTTGGTAACAGTTTCATGCACAAACTTTTTCATTGTTCTAATATATTTATTGCAAGCAAGTCTGTGAAAAGATGTTCAGACTAAGAATATTTAGTTTTGAGAAAAAAAATATTGAGGGGATGAGGGAAAAACGATAGCATTCTTCAAATATCTGAAAGGATATGCAGTAAGAATCTTGTCTGTCATCCAGGAGTGCTTTATACGGTATCCCAGATTTACACTAGGAAAGCAGTTTCTAACTTAATGTTAAAAAAAAATTCCTAAAAGAAGGAGCAGTTTGACAGCAATTACTGTAATGAGCTTCCCTTTGCTAGATACCTTTTAGTGGATGCTTCAGCATCTGTCAGGGTTGTTTTAATTTTGATTTTGGCAAGGAGCAGTTCTTGAATTTGATACTCTTTCTAATACCTTTTCAAACTGTAACAACCAAAATCTATATATATAAAAGCGAAATACCACTCACGCATCATCACAAAATCTCCAGAACCGTAAAGCCTACAAACTTGAAATTTGCCACATATGTTATTCTTGGCTCCTAGGTGCTCACTAAGAAAGGATTTTTCGAAATGACCATCAGAACATTAGTATTTCCTATATTATTATTAACATGCTCTGATGCTAAGGAGTTCTACTCCCCCTCCCTACCTGAAAAGAAATCTGTTCCAAATGCAAAACACAAGCAGAGGAGGGGAGTTTCAGTTTCAGTTTTACTTTCATAGCAGCAAGCAGAGGATAGATTAGGGGAGGCTTCTATGAGGCAAGCCTGAGGGAGAGAAGGGGGATAGGATAGGGGAGGTTTCTGTTGGGCAAGGCTGAGGGAGAGAAGGGGGATAGGATAGGCTTCTGTGGGGCAAGGCTGAGGGAGAGACGGGGAGAGGAGAGGCCGATTGTAACTATTCATTAATTTTCAAGCTGTAAATTGATTTATATCAAGCCTGATCATATACCGTATTTTTCGGAGTACAAGAGACATCGGAGTATAAGATGCAGTTTAGTTTTTGGGGAGGAAAATAGGAAAAAAAATTCTGCCTACCAGGTATTCATAATGTCCTTAGTCTGGTCAGCTTCAGCACATTAGTTTGCTCGTTTTTATCCCCTGCTTGGGGATAAAAAACAGCTTTTAAACCAGAACTGATCTTTGGAGAGAGAAGCAATGGGAAAAGCAGGCAAACCTGCTGATGAATGATCGCTTCACTTGCTAGTGCCTCGTTAGGGCTGAAAAAAACCTTCACAGCTGAGAGTCGGAGGGAGCAGGCAAAGCGCTTCACTCGCTAATGCCTCGTTAGGATTGAAAAAAAGCTTCGAAAAAGCTACATTCGGAGTATAAGACGCACCCAAATTTTCAGCCTTTTTTAGGAGGGAAAAAAGTGTGTCTTATACTCCGAAAAATATGGTAGTTTTGTAGCAGAGCACACTAGCTAGTACACTAATATATTACAGTTGTGACTGAAATTTACAATATCAAGAAGATAGAAAGTAGAATAATTTCAATCTTCAGGCATGAAAAGGTCTAGGTTTGCTTGCAGAGTAATGTGAAAAGGTAGGTAATTGAAATATTTATCAGTTTCCAGAATAACATTATGTCTTTACAATCTATGGCAGTCAGGAGAGCTAAAGAATTGTTTGATATAATAACTTCATTTGCTTTAGAAGTTTATATTCCCTTTTCTTTCTAAGCAGTTCTGTAATTATCAATGGGGCTAATCTTTGCTCTCCTTGCGAAATTCCTATCCATTCAGTGTGTAGTTCTACATTCCATATCAAACTGGCTATATTATTGGTAAATTGAACTTAACTTACAGATGTCCTGCCATCATTCTGATTTTAAATATTTCAACTATTTATTGGCTCAGAGTAACTGGAGGAATTGGATCAGCATTAATTAAGTTGAATATGTGCCAGATGGTTTTAGAAAAATATTGCAGTGATTTTATCAGATAAATTAACAAACCATTTAATTCTTTTGGACCTGAAAGTTTTAGAATAGGAATGTGATCTTATATATTTGTAACATTCCACTATCTTCAAAGCCAATGGATTGGAACAGTCGTGGGTTCTAACCGGCTTTACTACCGGTTCTCTTTGTGCACGCGCTTTGCGCGCAATTGCCTCTTCGTGCATGCGCTTTGCGTGCGATCTCCGCGCAAGCACATTACGAATCTGCCCAGCTGAGGTGCGGCAATCCACTCTGCTGCACCAATTAGCTTGGCTAAAAAAGAAGAAATAAAAGGTAAGAATAACACGGTGGCGGGTGGGAGGGCCCAGATCTCAAACAAAGAGAACCAGTTCATATCGTCACCGCTACTGGCTCGGCCGAACTGGGCAGAACCAGGAGGAACCCACCACTGGATTGGAAAATAATAAACTGGTGATCACTATAGCCTCATGGAATAACCTCAATGTTTTCTTTTTTAATTTTTTTTAAAAAAATTATTTTAGTACAAATAATCCTTCTTCCATTAAACAGTGTGTTGTCTGGGTACCAATGTTTGTGCAATAAGAGTTAAAATTTACAATCATATTCATTATTTAATCTATTCTTAATATCAATATATTGAATATCTAATACTTTACATCCTCTTCTTTATTTGCTTAACTCTATTAACTATTTTCTATATTTTACTCATCTGCTTTTATTTCTAATTTTTATATTTGTCCTTTAACCAATAAAATGTTTCCCATATTGCATTATAACCAATTTGTCTCTTTAATTGCCAGTGTTAATCTATTCATTTCTGCACATTCTAATATTTTCCTTATCATATTCTCCTCTGTAGGAATCACTTTTCCATTTTTGTGCAAATACTGTACAATTCTAGCTGCAGTTATTGCATGAATAATCAAATATACATTTTCTTTACTATAAGTTTCTGGCAGTATCACCAACAAAAATATTTCAGGTTTCAAATCAATATGTTGTTGTATCATCTTTTCCAACCACGTACATATTTTTTGTCCAATATTTTTTAGCTTCTACACATGTCCACCACATATGACAATATGAGCCAGGTGTCTGATGACATTTCCAATGTTTAGCTGATTTATCTTTAAACATCTTCGCCAATCTTGCCAGTGGCAAATGCCATCTGTAAAACATCTTATACAAATTTCAAAGAAATGGTTGTCCAATCTTTTCTTAAAAACTTCCAATGCTGGAGCTCCTACAACTTCTGGAGGCAAGTCATTCCATTGATTAATTGTTTTAACTGTTTGGAAATTAGGTCTAGGTCGCTTCTCTCCTTGATTAGTTCCCATCTATTGCTTCTTATTCTGCCTTCAGGTGCTTTGGAAAATAGGTTGATTCCCTCTTTTTTGTAGCAACCCTCTTAGATATTAGGACACTGTTATCATGTTATTTCTAGTGGGTTTTTTTTTTTCTCATTAGGCTAGACCCAATTTCTGCAACTTTTCTTCATATTTTAGCCTGCAGCACCCTAATCATGTTAGTTACTGTTCTCTGTGCTGTTTCAAAAATCTCAACATCTTTTTTATATCGTGGCAACCAAAACTGAATGCAGTATTCCTAGTGTAGTCTTACCAAAGCATTATAAAATGGTATAACGCTATGTGGTCTTGATTCTATCCCTCTGTTAATGCAGCCTAGGATTGCATTGCTGGCTCATATTTAAATGATTGTCCACTAGTATTCCAAGGTCCCTCTCACAGTTACTACTATTGTGTCAGGTACCATACCTCTGTATTTTGTTTTTCTTGTCTAAATATAGAGTCTTATTTTTTTCACCATTGAATTTCATTTTGTTAGCTTGGGCCTAGGTTCAAATCTGTTAAGATCCTTCTGTATCTTCAGTCTATCTTCTGGGGTTTTGGCTATTCCTGACAGCTTGATGTTATCTGCAAATCTGATGAGTTCCCCTTCTATCTCCTAATCCAAATCATGATGATATTGAAGAGTCCTGGGCCCAAGACAGAGCATTGGGGTACCCCACTGAATACTTCTCTTTATGTAGATGCAGTTCCATTAAGGATAACTCATTGAGTGTGGTTGTTCAGCCAGTTACAAATCCATCTGGTAGTGATAGTGTGTTATCAAGTAGTAGGTTGTGGTCTACTTTATCAAATGCTTTACTGACATTCAAGTAAATTGTCTCTGGAGAATTTCTGCTTCTGCTTTTACCATAAAATAAATTTCTCATGGCAAATATTGGTGTACTAGAGAAATTGGGGGCCCAGTTGACTTTTAGCACTAAGGGGGAATGAGGAAGATCGTATTTTAAATTATTCACATGGTTATGATATTTATGACTTTACTTAATTGAGGCTAGTTATAGCAACTATCAATGAGACAACCTGCTGTTGAAAGAAACAAGAACAGCTAGCTGTATATCGCAGAGAGTGGTTAAAGTCAAGATTTCTTAGCTTTCTGTAGGGAAACAGAGTCACTGCTGGTGCTGCCTGCCTGCTTGTGCTGACAAAAGAGAAAAAGAGGAATGGATTATATGTAGAAAACATACAAAACATTTGCTAGACCAATTCTCGAATATAGCTCATCTATCTGGAACCCGCACTGCATATCAGACTTTAATACAATTGAATGTGTCCAGAAATATTTCACAAGAAGAGTCCTCCACTCCTCTGCTCGTAACAAAATATCTTATGCCACCAGACTTGAAATTCTGGGCTTAGAAAACTTAGAATTATGCTGCCTTCGGTATGACCTAAGCGTAGCTCATAAAATTATCTGCTACAGTGACTACTTCAGCTTCAACCACAACAATACACGAGCACACAACAGATACAAACTTAAAGTGAACCGCTCCAAACTTGATTGCAGAAAATATGACTTCAGCAACAGAGTGGTCAATGCCTGGAATGCACTACCTGACTGTGGTTTCATCCCCAAACCCCCAAAATTTTAATCTAAGACTGTCTACTGTTGACCTCACCCCATTCCTAAGAGGTCTGTAAGGGGTGTGCATAAGCACACCAGCATGCCTATCATCTCTGTCCTAATGTTTCCTCTATTTGTATCTATTTTATGTATCCAATCCATGCTTATACTTATATATATTGACAAATAAATGCAATAAATAAATAAACAAACTTTTCCAGTGTAGGTTTTGCTAAACAAAGCTTTCAGTGGCTGGATGCTTTTGAAATTTTGGTAGATCGGTGATTTTTAAAAAAATAGTATTACATGTTTTTAAAAACCCTAAATAATTTCCAATGGTTCCACTCACCGGTGAAATTCTTATATTGTACTAAGTCACTAAGCCATAAATTATAATTTATAAAATTACAGTACTTGGATTCACAGCCTTAATTCCAGGAATAAACACAGCTGCCTTTATATTGGGAGTTCCTGCTTTAATAATCCATGATAAACTTTTGTTAACATTGAGGAAGAGCTGAGTGGAATCAAGAGGTCTAAAGGTATTTTAGATTGCAACCAAGCAGAGATAGAAGGGTAGATACAGTACATGTTTGTATTTGGAATTTGGAATCCAATCTAAAAGATGTACATTAAACTAGACTGGTCATCTACAAAGCCAGAAAGGGATGGGAAACAGGAAGTAAGGCCTTCTACCAGATAGTTCTTCCTATCTGTTATCTTCCTACTGTATATATGGAAACTAACCAAGGAAAAACGCAATCTAGAACTAAGGAGAAATTTCCTAATGGTGAGAGCAATCAACCAATGGAACAACTTGCCTTCAGAAGTTGTGGGTGCTCCATTACGGGGGGCTTTCAGAAAGAGACTGGGCAATCATTTATCTGAAATAGTATAGAGTCAGATGTCTATATGTTGCAGGTAAAATCAAAAAACTTTCTTGCTGGCTTTTAACTTTCTAATAAGAAAAGATCTTGGTTGTGAACACCAGATGGTGCTGCAGGACCTTGACTATTTTACAGAGCTCATAATCCTATTAGCAAGTCCTTTCAATAACAGAAAATGAACAATCTTCATTTCAAGTACTGAAAAAAGTTTTGAATTTCTTGACCTGTTTCGCTCTATTTTAGTGAACTCCTATCCTCTATCAGAAACCAATTCTTTCAGTAATTCAGTTTATTTTGCAGACTATGCAGATAATCTTGGTTTGAACTCATGGTGCAAGTAGTATTTAAATTTCAAAGTGTATTATAACATTACGATTTGGGCAGTGACATCCACTGGGGGAGGGAGTCAAAATGGCAAGCACTATGTTACAATCAAAGCCCTTTTTTATGCACATGCAAAAAGGATGGGGCTTTGATTATACACTGTGCTTCCCATCTTGCAAAGGTTCACACCTACTGTGGATGCTACAATAAAGAACATGCTTATAATCGTTATTTGAAGAAGGCTTTTCTTCTAACGCCATTCTTGTGTTAGTGTGGTAGCTTAAATTAAGTTTTTTTTCTTTTGACAGCCTCTTATAACAGTGAATGTATGACTTTTTCATTTGTAAGAATTGGCAGGTAGTAATTGTTTTATGCAGTTCCCTGGGTGGGAGAAATATGGGATAATACTCCATGATTTTGAAGGCTTCAAGGTCTGTTTTGGTCCTGAAATTTCCTTTATCCCCACCACTGGATACCACAGGAGAAAAAAAGACCCTAAATCTATCCAAGACCTGGAGGGAAGGAAGTTGGAGGCAGGGCAGTGTTGATCTATTACGTTTGTGGAAGACATTGTCTTCCTGCTAAGATTAAGTACAGCTTTTGGATACCAAAAAGTTGGCAATCCTTGTAGTGGGTATTTTCATTAAATCATTCAATTTAATTTCAAATGCCATTAGAAAATCAGTGTTAGATTATGTTCTTGGATTCTGTCAATAACATCTTGACCATCATCACCAAGAGTAGCTTTTCATGTCTGTCATCTTAAACTGCTTTTTTTTTTGTCTGCAGACAATTTATAATAAATTGTCTATTATTCATTAATTATAATAAATTTACAATAACATGTTAAATCATTAAAAAAAAAACAAGAAAATGCCCCAAACAATTGCTTGTTCTCTTATTACAACGTAAGTTCCAATGAGAATGATATATGAGAGACAGGCTGGTTCCAGGGTTGGCCTTCTTCTTTATGTTTTGCTATTACTTGGCTTTGAGCTTGTAGGCGGCTTGGAAGTTGCCATCTTCAATTTCCTGTATAGTCTGGAGTTTAATAGTGCTCTCAGATATTTCCCCAAAATTAGTTCCCTAGCATGGTATTTTGCAATCTTGGCAACATTAAGATGTATGAACGTCAACTCCCAGAATTCCCCAGCCAACATTCTTATTTGAGGGTTGGAGGGTAGATGTTGAACAAATCCAATCATTTGGTCATTTTATGGTCCAATATATTATGTGAAGGCAACAAATTGATTAATTAATGATTAGACCTGCAATTAATATCCTATACAACTAATGATCCATCAAGAGGCCTAGTTATATATTGTGTTAATCAGATATTTTACAGTCACCTTGTTTTCCAAAGAAAAAAATCATGAACTTTATTAACATATGATTACTATCATTTGTCACAATTACTTTTCATATTGGAGAGGTTAATAGTGGGAAGCAATATAGTCAAGAGGCAACATCACCATAACTGTACTTTTTAAATTTAATTTGGAGGCAGGGTCAACAGTTATATACATAAATGCTTGAAAGAAGGGAGAAAAAATTATGTGTTGCTTTCCAGTTCCTCTTCATTTATTGCAACTTTAACATTCTTGCTGAAAGTTAAAGCTGCAGTAAAAACTTCAATGCCAAATATTAGGACTGGATAACTAACCCTTCCCTCCATCCCCCTCTCCATAGTCTTACATTTCAATTATTGGCAGTCTTCATTTTGCAATTGCCTCATTTAGTAACTATTTGCAGTTACAACTGTTATGTATGTATCTATTTTGTGCGGGAAATTCAAATGTACAGTGAATTCTGATTGGTTCTTGGTCGCCCCTGAAAAGTATATAAAGAGGGCTGTTGCCTGTGTTCCTTTGCTGAAGTCTCACCCTGAATTAAAGAGCTGTTGTTACTAGCCTGCTTGTGCCTCTCGTTATTCCCGCGCTACAACATTGGCGATGAAGGTGGGATAGAGGCCACAAGAGGCGATTCAAAAAAGAGCTTGGAGTTTCAGCCAGGGTGACTAGCGAACACGGAGACATGGCATGTCTGCCTACGTTCCGCCAAAACCCTTCGACCCGTCCCGAGAGAAGTGGGGATCGTATCTGACCAGGTTCGAGTGCTCCCTGGAAGCGAGCGAAATGCAAGGGCTCTCTGCGAACAGAAAAAGGGCTCTGTTCTTAAGCCACTGCGGGCCAGACGTATTCGAGATGGCCGAGTCCCTCTGCGAGCCAACCCAAGTTCAGACAGTTCCCTGGGACATCCTTCAGGCCAACCTGAGAGCCCACTACGGTCCAGTCCCGTCCAAATTTGTGCAGCGCTACGAACTCCGGCAACGAGTTCAAAAAGAAGGAGAGCCGGTCAGCGCTTATGTGGCCACACTTCGAAAAGCCACATCGCATTGTGACTACAGAGACTTAGATGACACGTTGCTTGAACAACTGATTTGCGGGGTTCGAGATACCCAGTTACAAAGGCGTCTTCTAGCCAAGCCAGACCTAACGCTAGCCAGCGTGCTAGACGAAGCCTGAGCACACGAGGCATCAACAAAAGCTTAGGAAGCTCTGCAGCGACCCAGCCCAAGCAAAGATGGGCCGAAAACAACCCCCGTCCACAGAGAAGAAGTGCGAACCAGCACAGAGGAAGAGTCGGATGAGGACGTCTTCCATACAGAAAAGAAATTGAGCGAACATAGCTGCCACCACGAGAACTGCCCTAGCTGTGGCGGGGATCACAAGAGACAATTGTGTAAATACAGAGAAGCCATTTGCAGGCGTTGCGACAGGAAAGGCCACCAGCACGAGTTTGCAGAGCTCAATTTCCGCGTAGTCGAAGGCCACGTGACTACCGCGACCAACCAGAATCGGCTCGTTCAAAACAGCCAATCAAAGATGATGGCGCGAGAAAACAGCGCGAACCTCAAAAGCGGGACACCTACAGCACGAGAATCGGCCAAGCCAGCACAACCGACGATGAGAAAGTCTACACAAAAGTAGAAATCGATGGCAAACCGTGCGAAATGGAAATCGACACCGGGTCTACGTTATCGATCATGTCCTGGTCAACACTCAAGACACTCCTGCCCAAGCTTCAGAAGAACCAGCTGTCCCGCCAGAAAATCCGCCTACTTGACTACCAGGGAAACCGAGTTCCCGTTGAAGGCGTGGGCACGTTCCGGGTCACCTACGGCGAGTTCCACAAAGAGCTGCCTCTGACCGTCGTTAGCAAGCCTCTACCAAGTTTACTGGGCATGAAATGGTTCCGGGCCCTCGGCATGGGCTTCACGGGCATTCACAGCATCAGCGGATCATCACTTAAAGAAACCCTGCTCCACGAGTTTTGGGACGTTTTCGAAGAAACTCTAGGCAAGTACGTGGGGACCCCTATATCATTTAATTTAGACCCCAACGTAGCACCAATCAGACTGAAAGCAAGACGAGTTCCTTTTGCTTTAAAGCCCAAAATTGATGCGGAGCTCGACAAGCTCATTAAGCAAGGGGTGTTAGTTCCCGTAGATCATGCTAAGTGGGAAACCCCAATAGTCATGCCAGTCAAATCGGATGGCTCAATCAGAATTTGCACCCACTATAAATGTTCGATTAACAAGGCATTGCAGCAGAGCACCTATCTGGTTCCGATAGTCCACCATCTACTACATTCCCTGGGGCCTGGCAAGCTATTTGCAAAACTAGACCTTGCGCAGGCGTACCAGCAACTGCCAGTAGATGATGCTACGGCAGAATCACAGACAATAGTAACTCACAGAGGTGCCTTTAAATGCACCAGGCTTCAGTTTGGGGCCAGCATCACCCCAGGACTCTTTCAAAGCACAATGGAGCGCCTCCTACAAGGCCTCCCAGGTGTCGTCCCGTATTTTGACGACGTTTTGATTAGTGGCCAAGACGAGACTCAGTTAGGCCAGAGGGTTAGACAAGTCCTAACGAGGTTCAGAGACGCGGGACTTAAACTCAAGCAAACAAAATGCAAGATAGCGGTTCCATCAGTAGAATTCTTAGGCTACAGAATCGGCGGCATGGGCATTCACCCCACAGAAAGCAAAGTTAGGGCCATCCAAAGCACGCCCACCCCCAAGTCAAAATCCGAACTGCAGGCTTTCCTGGGCCTTCTCAATTTCTATACGATGTTTTTGAAACACAAAGCCACCGTTGCGGAGCCTCTGCACAGGCTCCTTGGAAAAAACGTTCCATGGGTTTGGGGCAAGTGAGAAGCGGCCGCATTCAACACCGTAAAAAGACTTGACTGAGGACAGTTTCCTCATCCAATACAATTCCGAACTACCTCTAGTATTGGTCTATGACGCTTCCCCCTTTGGTGTAGGCGCGGTTTTAAGCCATAGATTGCCGAACGGGTTAGAGGTGCCCATCGCCTATTACTCTCGCACTTTGTCGAGTGCTGAAAGAAACTATAGCCAGTTAGATAGGGAGGCACTAGTGGCTGTAGCTGGGGTCAAAAAGTTTCACGAGTATTTGTTTGGCCGCACTTTTGAACTTATTATGGACCAGCAGTCTCTTTTGGGACTTTTGGCTGGAGATAAACTGACCCCAGCTGCTCTTTCCCCCCTGATGACCAGATGGTCCATTTTCTTAGCCGTGTACTCGTACAGACTGCTCCACCAGCCGGGCAAAACTTTAGGACATGCTGACGCCCTCAGCCGATGCCCCTTGCCCGAATTGTTGGACAATCCGACCCCGGAAGCCCCGGTTTTATTGCTTGACATTGTTTCCCCGGGCCCCATTTCTTCAAACGAGGTGGCGAGGGTTTCTGCCAGAGACTCTGTTTTGCGCACTGTAATGGGCTGGGTAACGAGGGGTTGGCCTACCAAGATGGACGGTGGTGACTTTCAATTGTACTTTAACAAAAAAATGAACTGTCAATGTTGGGGGGTTGCTTGTTGTGGGGAGACAGGGTGGTCATTCCTTCGCGGTTAAGGCACAGAGTTCTGGAAATGTTGCATGAGGGACACCCTGGTATTGTTCGCATGAAAGGCCTAGCTCGTAGTTATGTTTGGTGGCCACATCTCGACCAAGATGTCACTGAGTGGGTGGGGAAGTGCAGACCCTGCCAGGAGTCCCACCCAGATCCGCCCATAGCTCCTGTTCATGAATGGGAAAAACCAAAAGGGCCATGGGGGAGGATTCACATTGATTTCGCTGGCCCGTTTCACGGCCAGAACTTTCTTATTATTGTAGATGCATATTCGAAGTGGCTCGAAATTGCCCTAATGCCATCTACCACTTCTGAGGCCGTAATCAAAGTACTCAGAAAACTATTCGCAACACACGGGTTGCCGGACACCCTGGTATCTGACAATGGGCCCCAATTCATGGCAACTCAGTTTGAAGGCTACCTAGCCAGATTAGGCATAAGACATGCATTATTCGCTCCTTTTCATCCGGCTTCTAATGGCCTTGCAGAGAGATTTGTAAGAACGGCCAAAGAAGCTCTTTCCTGGCTTGATGCAGGGGACTGGCAGGCTAGAATAGATGAGTTCTTAGCGGTACAGCACGCCACCCCGTGCCCCACCTCGGGCCGTAGCCCAGCCCAGCTCTTAATGGGCCGAAAGCTAAGATGCGTTCTCGACCGACTGCATCCCAATTACTCCCCCGATAGCTTCAAGGGGGAAGGGGGAGGACTAAGACAGTTCCAAGTAGGAACACCAGTTTTTGCTAGAAGTTACACCAATGGGCCCTTATGGGTAGAGGGAACCATCGTAGGAATTACCGGCCCAAAGTCATATACAGTCGATATAGGGCATGGTAAAATCTGGAGGAGGCATATAGATCAATTGCGTAAACGTTTACAAAACGAAAACTCATGTCCTAACTTTCAAGGTCTTCCTGACACAGCTACCTCAAGCCCGAGTAAGCCGGAATACTTATCTGGCAACCCTGAGTTCCAGCGCCGCCCCAGCGAGCCGACACTCCCAGCCGGAGATAGCCACACCTCTGGAGAAATCCAGGAGGTTCCATTGGCGGAGCCGGGAGAGACGGGAGGTCCCTCCGACCGGCTTGACGCCTCGCCAACAACTGAACTGCGCAGGTCAACCAGCAATAAGACACGCCCTGGTCACCTGCGTGTATGTAAATATGTAAATAGATAGAATAAGTGCCTTCTGGGAGTGGAGGGGTGTTATGTATGTATCTATTTTGTGCGGGAAATTCAAATGTACAGTGAAGTCTGATTGGTTCTTGGTCGCCCCTGAAAAGTATATAAAGAGGGCTGTTGCCTGTGTTCCTTTGCTGAAGTCTCACCCTGAATTAAAGAGCTGTTGTTACTAGCCTGCTTGTGCCTCTCGTTATTCCTGCGCTACAACAACAACAGTGATGAAAAGTAGTTTTTTGACCAATCGTTGAATTTATGACCTTCACAGATCTGTAAAACAAAGGAAAGCTGAAATAAGATACCGTATTTTTTGGAGTATAAAACGCACTGGATTATAAAACGCACCTACCTTTTTTGGTGAGGAAAAGAAGAAAAAGAAATCTCCCTCTGCCTCTGAGCAATTTTGCCTCGTTGCAGCAAACAGCTTGCTTTACTTTCATTTTCGTTTTCAGCATAGTTTGATTAGCACAAGGGACAAAAAAAATCTGCTCCAGCAATTTTCTTCCTTGCAGCAAGCAGCAGAGACCTGCGCAAGACAGCTGAGAGCAAAACAGCTGAGAGTCGGGAGGCCGATCCAATCAACTTGTGCTAATTAGGTTGTGCTGAAGCTGAAAGGAGCTGTTCTTTCTTGCTGTTTGCTGCAAGGAGGTAACTTCTGGGAGGCAGAGGCCAAAGAGTGGGAGCCAGTGGGTGGGTGGGGCTACATTCAGTGTATAAGACGCACTTAAATTTTCACCCCCTTTTAGGGGGGAAAAAGGTGTGTCTTATACTCTGAAAAATACGGTAATAAGTAAAGCTTTTGTTTCACTTAGTTACTACTTTGCTTAACAATTAAGTTGCTGGTCCCAATTGGGGTTGCTAAATGAGAAATACCTATATATCTTCTATCAAGGATGATATACAGGTATTCTTCAACTTATAAATGCAATTGGGACCTGGTTTCTAGTGGTAAGATAGTTATACAACACTCATTTCACCAGACCTGATTTACAACAATTTTTGCAACAGTCATTGCAAACAGTCAGACTGTGCAAACAGTCACCATGATTTGCTTTAAGTGAATTCATGGTTGTTAAGCAAATGACATGATTGTAAATGTGAACCTATTTTTCTGAATGGGTGCTTTTTTCTGGAAATCAGTAAAAAAATGTTGGAAACTAGCAAAAAATGTTACACATTGCAGTCACATGACTATAAAGATGAGCTGGTTGCCAAATGCCTGAAATGTCATGTGACCATGGGGAGCACATTATTTTACAACTGCCAGAAGTGCTACAGGATCATACATCGAAAACTATCTGTATTTGTCATTTTTTAAAGCAAATTAAAGCATTCAGCCTAAACTTTCTAGCGAGCTTTATGACAAAACAAGGGTTTAAACCTAGTATAGGCCTCTAAGCCAGCGGTCCCCAATCGTTTGGGCACCAGGGACCAGCTTCCTGGGAAACAATTTTTCCATGGACTGGGGTGAGGTGTGGTTTTGCACACTACTTAGATCTTGCACATGCACAAATGAAGCTTCAGCTCACTTGTGTGGCCTAGTTCCTACTGGTCCATGGACTAATACTGCTCCATGGCCAGGGAATTGGGGACTCCTGCTCTAAGCAATGCTGCCCTCCAATTCTTCTCCAAGCATCTCTTTTTCTCTACTGTCTTTGCAGGAAACAATAGAACAACAGCTCACTTAGAAGCTATGGCTACTGCTGCCTGGTCTTTCTCTACCTGAGAAGCAATATTAGACATTTTCTGCCATAAGGTGGCAGTTCACCTTCTCAAACGTTGCTTCTCACCATCAAAGCTATTTGCTGACCAGAAACTTGTCTATTTTACATCTTGGTAACCCTCATTTTGTCACATGAAATCCAAAACAATTAAAATACAAAACTCTCATTATATGAATGAAACACTCATTTGGCAATGTGTTTATAATAGTACACTCTAAGCAAAAAATCCTAAGAAAGAGAATCAATATGATTTTTTTTCAAGTGATTAGGTCAAAATTGTCTGCCTCTTGTTCTTTTGCTGAGCTGTGAAGAGAACAACGAGATGGCTATTTTCCTAATCATCACTTCAGAATTGGTAAGTCATATTATTGGACAGATGAGAAGCCTGCAATCCTTTTTAGGCTAAACAGACTGCTTCATCTTCTTACTGACTAATTCAAAACTGCTGTCAAATTGGTATTGCAATAAATCTTTGTGTCTTCCTTTGTCCCAAGGACACATGCATAAATATTCTTAATAATATGTATACTCTGGTGCAGTCAGGTCTAGCCCTGCTTTTTCAAGTCATTTCTGCAAATGGCTGGAATAAATGGACATAAAATTTCTCTGCCTTCCTCTGAATCTTGCTTTCACAGGATAAGGCAAAAATTCTAGTTGCATAATCCTTTGACCAAGCAAAGGCACAAATCAATATCTATTTGTGCAACAGAATTTCTCTCTCAATTCCATTTTCACCTTTCCTTCTACTCTGGACTTAGTTATACCAGGATCTGTAACATTCAGAAGTCTGGGCCTGTAGCTAGCCTGGTCTTCTTTCAGCCAGCATATACTAGCACAAAATAGCTTTGGAAATTAATCAAATCTGGTAACATTGAAGGTTTTTTTCCCGAGACGTAAGATGTGAAGACAACCGTGGTAATATTATGTATATTATATATAAAGACTATTAATGCTGGGAATCAGTTGTCATTTAAGCTTCAGCCTCGGACTTCCGGCGGTGACGTCAGCGTGTTAGGGACGAAAGGAACGGACCTCCGTTCTCCAAGTCCCTAATATCTCCGATTTAGGAGCCGATTTAGGCACTATTGACCTCAGAGAGGTCAATAGAAAAAAGGGGAAACTCCGAGGACCTCGGGGAGGACAGCAATCCCCCCGAAGGTTCAGGAAATCCCCCTTAATCCTGATCGGGGAAAAACCAGCCACCCCGGCTAGCCAGAAACGTTGACAGCTGACTAAGAGGGAAGCGAAAATCAAATAAAGAAGACTTCGGTGGAAAGATCGGGAAGAAAAAGAGCTCAAAAGGTACATTTACAACCCACAACGTGAGAATCGAAGGCGGAAGAAGATAAAACTCCAACTAAGAAGCGAACCTTCGCTAGACAAGCGGCGACTGAGAAATAAGCGGAGACGGCTTCCATTTTGACAGTGACAGCGCATAAATTAGCAGCCGGCGAAAGCGGAGGAAATCCAGGGGAAACCCAGGAGGAGAAAGTGATCCCAGAGAAACTTGGATTTTGAATATTTTGCTACAGAGGAGAGACTGAACTTAAGGAGAGAAAGGGATTAATTTGATGGACTTTGCCCTTTGTGGAGGCGACAACGAGACAATTAACAAGCAGCTGATACCGGAAGAGAGAGCGGCAGAAAAACTCCGTTTAAAGTGGAAGTTAGTGACTTTTGGAGCTAAATCAAATCAACCTAAGCGGAATATTTTTCCTTGGACTCTTGGACTTTTGGATTTTGGGACTTTGGATATTTGGAGGTTTGGACTTAGACATTGGGACTTGGATTATTCTACCCTCTATTTTTGTTGTTGTTGTTGTTGTTGAAAGGTGGACACTCGG
This sequence comes from Pantherophis guttatus, assembly GCF_059756535.1. Classification (NCBI taxonomy): domain Eukaryota; kingdom Metazoa; phylum Chordata; class Lepidosauria; order Squamata; family Colubridae; genus Pantherophis; species Pantherophis guttatus. The sequence goes on from NC_142066.1 coordinate 77,299,985, forward strand.
GAGTCTTGGAGCTTTGGTGGACATTGGACATTCAATCTAAAAGTATTGGGACACTAGACTCTGAACAATAAATAAGAAGGATACAAATTTGGAAAAAAAAAAAGAGAGAAGAGAGCGATCCAGACGAAGAAGAATCAACTGTAAAGTATAATTAATTGTATTAAAAGCTGATAACAAATTAGTGATTAAGAAGCATAAAAAGCATTAATATTAAATGTACTGTTTGTGAAATTTCATATATAATCCTATATACTATATATATAACTGTTAACTTAATTTCATATTTATTCTAAATATATATTTATACTTATCTTAGTGCTATATTTTACCTCGGTAGTTAAATATTATATTGTTTTGTATGTTTAGGTTTGAAAAATTATATTAGATAGATTAATTGAATCTAGGATAGAAATTAAGAGTAATTGATTTGATAAATAGTAATTAATAATAAATGCAAATTAGATAGTAAGTAATTAATTATAAGGATAGCTAACTGATGAACTGCTGAAGTATTAGACTTTTCCCTCACTCCCTCCCCTTATATTTCACCCCATGCTTAGAGAGTAATATAGGCCAGATAGCCATCATGAATTGAAAAACTCTGTAAAATATTGAAAAGTGAAAAATAGAATTTATAGATAAATTTATATATAGACAGTGATAGTGTGACAAAGGAACTCATTTTGGTTACTTATCTCCCTGGGATTACTGGGATTATTGGGATTACTGAAAGCCACCAATCAAACATAAATACTAAAAGAAATAGAACAGCCCAAATAGTAATCAGTATATGAAATTCTGGGAGAAGATAATAAAAGAAATACAAATGGCAACTACAAGTTCAACAACAATCTCTAAGTTAAGTAAGAAAATACCATCAAGCCAGATGATACTCATGGCCTCCCCAGCACAACAAAAAACAGTTGAAGCCACGGAAAAAGATAAAGCAACTCCCACCCTTAGTATGCAAAACATTCACTCCGTACTAACAATGATCCAGGAAGGAAGGAATAAAATGCAAGAGACCATGGTCTACAACCATGAGGAGACAAGGAAAAATCATGAGGAACTTAGGATGGATGTGGGAGAGATAAAGGATAATATTAGGAACATGGATGAGAAGATAGGAAAGATACAACATAAAATAGAGGAAAATGAACAGAGGATTTATAAGGTGGAGGAGAGAATAGAACATACAAATAAGAGAATGGAGAAGATGGAATACAACCAAGCGGCCACAAATAAGGATTTAGAGGACACGGTATCATATCTTGAGATGGAGAAGGCATCCTTCTACTTAAGGTTTCAGAACGTAGAAGAGCAAAAGGAGGAGGATCTAGGAGAAATCATGACCGAGATACTTTCAGAAGTGACCCAGAGGGACAAGGAAGAGATACGAAGTGGAATAGACGAAATCTATAGAGTTCACACGAACTACGCCCGGAGAAATAAGTTACCAAAAGAAATACACATCAGATTCACAAAAAAATCTTTAAAAGAAGAGATCTATAGGAAGATGAGAGAGGATACAGCTATGTATAAAGGAAAAGAAATCTTAACCCTCAAACAGATACCAAAAAGGACAAGGGACCAAAGAAGGAACTACAACTTTTTAACGGCACAGTTGAATAAATTTAAAATAAAGTTCCGCTGGCTAATACCGGAGGGTCTACTAATCTCCTGGGAAGACAAAAAATACAGAATCGATAGCGTAGGAAAAGCACAGGACTTCTTTGACCAACACTTGGTGCTGGAGGAGGAGCAGGAGAGCAGAAAAGAAGAGGAACTTAAGAGGCAAGAGGAACAGCGGACAGAGAAAGAAGAAAGAGACCAAGAAGAGGGGATAAGATTGGAAAGAGAAAGAATGGAGAGAGAGGGAGCGAGGGAAAAGACGCAAATGATCACTAGAAACACAAAAAGACTGCAAACAACGGATAGATAAATAAAGAGAGATGGAAAAAGAGCTAAAACTCATTTCAATCAATATAAACGGACTTAATTCACCAGCTAAAAGAAAACAGACATTTACAAAACTTCAAAAGCTAGAAACAGATATTATAACACTCCAAGAGGTACACATCAAAAGACAGCATCAAAAACTATTGGACAACCAAAGATTAGGAAGACTATATGCAGCTTTAGGAGACCAAAAAAAGAGAGGAGTCGTAATATATGTAAAGAAATACCTAAAAACAAAACAAATATATGGAGACACAGAAGGACGTTTCTTAATAATAGAAATACAAACAGGATCCAAAACAATATTATTAATATCCATATATGCACCCAACGGAAACCAAAATGATTTTTTTAAAAAGCTACATAATATAATTAAAGACCTGGAATACGAAACTATCTGTATGGTAGGAGATTTCAACGCAATCATGGACATAGAAAAAGACTATCGGAGTAATAAACAAAGTAAAACCAGAAAGAAAACTCTACCGGAACCTTTCAAAGATATGATCAACGAACTACACCTACATGATGTATGGAGAGAGGCAAACATGCAAACGAAACAGTATACATATTATTCGAACCCACACCAGTCATGGTCTAGGATCGACATGGCCTGGATGACTGCAGACCTCAGAGAGGAGGTAAAAAATATCGAAATAGCAGTGAATACCTGGGCAGACCATAACCCCATTGAAATAATATGGAAAGGACATCGAAAGCAAAGGAGGTGGATGATGGATACCGGAATAATAAAAGATAAGGAATATATACAGATGATTGAGAAAGAGGTTAAAATGTTCCTACAAATAAACACTAAAGAACAGACATCGCTTCAAAACCTTTGGGACACAATTAAAGCATATATAAGAGGTCTTACAATTGCGTATATGGCAAAAAAAAAATAAAGAAAAACGACAGTCAAGGAATAAGCTGTTAGAAGAACTTAGAATATATGAATTAGAATTGCAGAAGGAGCCCCATGACAAAACAATAAAAGAAAAATTAAACCTTACTAAACATAAAATCAATCTGATTACCCAGACAGAAATCGCACAGAAAATCAAATTAGCAAAACAGAAACATTTTGAGCATGCAAACAAAACGGGGCGCTGGTTAGCGTATAAATTGAAAAAAGAAAAAGAAAGGAGAACAATATTTCAATTGCAGGATGAAACAGGACAAATATACCATAACAACCTAGACAAAAAACGTATAGTCAAAGATTTTTTTCAAAACCTTTACAAGAAAGAAGAGATTCGGGATGAAGATATTAAGGAATACTTATGTAAAACAAACATTACAAAATTAGAGGAGTCCCACAGAGAAGCATTAAATAGACCAATTACGATGTCTGAGCTGGTGGAAGCAAGGAAAAAGCAAAAAAACAACAAGGTCCCAGGCCCGGATGGAATACCAACGGAGTTTTATAAAAACTGTCAAAACGCAATCGATGAACTGTTACTCCAAGTCCTCAATGATGCACTGTTAGAAGCAGAAATTCCCAAATCCTGGACTGAAACCATTATTACACTCATCCCTAAAGAAGACACAGACCCTACACAAGTTAAAAATTATAGGCCGATCTCACTGCTCAATGTAGATTATAAGCTCTTCATGTTGGTTATAACGCAAAGACTGAAAACAATTATTCATAAATACATACATACAGATCAGAACAGTTTTGTTCCAAGAAGACAGATCAAAAACAACATAAGAACAATTATCAACGTCTTGGAATATTACGAGAAAAGAATCGACAAACAAGTAGCCTTAATCTTCTTAGACGCACAAAAGGCCTTTGATAATCTAAATTGGAACTTCCTTATATTGCAACTAGAAACTATGGACTTTGGTGCTAAATTTTTACATATGATTAGAAGAGTATATTCCCTCCAAACGGCCAAAATTATGATTAATGGAGATATGACTGAAAATCTGGATATACAAAAGGGTGTGAGACAGGGCTGCCCTTTATCCCCACTATTGTTCATAATTTCATTGGAAATATTACTAAATGAAGTCAGGAAAGATGCTGAAATAAAAGGTTTGAGAACACAGAAAGAAGAGTACAAATTGCAAGCCTTCGCTGACGACGTGGTATTTATAATGGAGCAACCGGAAATAACAGGAACCAAACTTCTAGCGAAGATAGAGGAATATGGAAGAGTCGCAGGGCTTAAAATTAACAAACAAAAAACTAAAATATTAACAAAGAATTTGACAAAGGTACAAGAGACAATACTAGAAGACAAATTAGGAATACAAATTGTAAAGAGAATAAAATATCTAGGAATCTGGCTTACTGCTAAAGCAATAACAATTAGAGAAGACAATTATAATAAATTAATGAAACAAATTAGAAAAGACCTGGAAATGTGGAACAAATTACAACTGTCATTCCTAGGGAAAATTGCATCCATAAAAATGAATATACTGCCTAGATTACTCTACCTCTTTCAAGTAACCCCAATCTGGCCAGGAAAGAACTTTTTTAAGGACCTTAATAAAATAATAACAAAATTTATTTGGAATGGGAAAAGGGCTAGAATCAAAATAAAATGTATGCAAGATATTCGGGAAAAAGGAGGTTTAGGCCTACCGGACTGGGAGTTATACTATAAAGCAGCGTCGTTGAACTGGATAAGGGACTGGATAGACCTTAAGAATAAAAGAATGCTATCACTAGAGGGCTTTGAATTACAACGCGGATGGCACGCCTTTCTGTGGGAGGGAAAGGACAAGCATCACAGATACTTTCAGCAACACATTATCAGAGAATCATTGTACAAATCATGGCAAGAGATTAGGAAACATTATACTAAGATCCCACGATGGCTATCGACAATGGAAGCACTAATATATCCCAACGCCATGGATATAGAGAAAATGAGGACTTACAAAGAATTACTGAACAGTGAAGGAGAATTACAAACAAGACAAGAATTACAAAATCAGGGTATAGACATTGATTGGTGGCCATACATGCAAATAGAATCAAGATATAAAACTGATCGGGCACAATTCGGATTTCAAAATGAACCAAATGAATTGGATAAAATATTACAAAGTACAGATGAGAAAATGATTACCAAAATTTATAAGTACCTATTAAAATATAAATTAGAAGAGGAGGTTGTCAAAGAGAATATGATAATATGGGCCAAAAATATAGGACATACTATTGAATTGGATAAGTGGGAGAATCTGTGGAAGATAAATTACAAGATGACATTGTCTATACCCTACAAGGAAAACCTTTACAAAATGTTCTACCGATGGCACCTCCCACCGGCGCGCCTAGCCAAGATGTTCCCAAATACATCTCCGATGTGCTGGAAATGTAAATCACAGAAAGGGACATATTATCATCTCTGGTGGCTATGCTGAAGGGCAAAACAATACTGGCAACAAATTAAAACAATGATTGAAGAAATCACGAAACAAAAACTGGAAATGTGGCCGGAAACCTTTTTATTGGGAATAATCACAACACAATATACCAAAGAAGTAAAATATTTGATCATCCATATCCTCACAGCAGCACGTATACTCTTTGCCCAACATTGGAAATCTGAACAGTTACCCACAGAAGACAAAATAATAGCTAAAATTACAGAATGTGCAGAATTGGATAAGCTCACAAAAGAAATACAAGAGAAAGATGATACTGATTACTATTTAGTATGGCAAAGATGGTACAACTGGCTGGAGGCAAAAATAGGAATATAAAGATGATTTTCGAGTACTCAATAGAAATGCATAGAAGTAAATAAGGAGTCAATTATATATGTACATATATAACTAAGTAAATAGGTGACAGTAAATATTGATACAAATAGAAATATGAAAAATAACCCACCGTTGTAATATCTTCTAAGAGTCAGTCATTGGACTGAATTGATGTGTGTTCGTTTTGTATGTTGTTTCAATGTATCTATGTTGGTTTTGTTTTTTTCTTTTTATTATTAATAAAAACTATTAAAAAAAAAAAAAAAGCTTCAGCCTCTTCGGCAATAACCAAACAGAGATTCACACTATTTATTCTTGTTCTTTATTGCCATACCTTTTCTTTTGTTATGTATTATATTTGTATTTTGTTTGGATTTATTGTAAGCATTTTGGAATCAGGCAATATTCAAATTGAATAAATTAAATGTATTTATGGATTAATTTCTAATCAGAAATTAATGTTTCTAATGTGTTGGACTTCAATTACTATAATCTGTAATGATTAGAACAATGAAATTATGGAAACTGGAGTCCCAGAAATCTGAAAAGCAACTATTTGGGGCTCTTATGCAGACGTGGGTTGCTACTGGTTCGGACCAGTTTGGGAGAATCGTTAGTGGAAATTTGACATGGTTCCCCGAACCATTAGTAACCTTTGGCTGGCCACGCCCCTGAACCGGTCCCCGCTCGCTCACCCCACTCGCCCAATGCTTGCCTGCCCAACCCAGCCACTGCTTGCAGAATCTAGCCCCGTACTTCTGCTCACCGCTGCTGGCAAAAGTAAGGCCGAAGGGCATGGGCCGGCAGGTGGGCGGGGGAGGGAGAGCTGGTGGAGAGGTGATACCAGCAACAGGTGGTGGACCAATGCGCGTGGGGAGGGAGAGGAGCGCATGGGAGATCACAGCACCGTAGCTCTTTCCATGCATTTCCCCCAGCTGGCCTGGCCTGCGAGGGAAGCACACGGGAGATCCTAACTGCAGTGTACTCGTAAGCAACATTGGCCGGGAGAGGCAGGGAGAAAGGCCAATGGTGCTCACGAGTAAACTGAGGCTCCTAAGTAGGGGTCAAGCCTCCCCGCCCACAACATCTTCACCTGAGGGCATTGCTGGCAGCCACTTCCTGCACCTCCCATCCTGTGCTCTTCCCGCTGCTGCTCGGCCTCCTCAATGCACGGAGGCAGGAGGCGGTGGTTTCTTTTGCTGCCTGCGATCTGCTGCCTGCCTCTAATCTGCAGTTTACTCGTGAGCATGGTGCTCACAAGTAAACTGCAGTTTACAGGAAGCCAGCAGATCATTGGCTTACTCGTTCTGCTGCTCGCCTGGCAGAGCGCAGACTGGCAGCTCCAGGTTGTCTCTCAGCCATTGTGTGCAGGATAAAACCTTGCAAAGTAAAGAAAAACTTTTCCTGAGTGCAATAAGTTAGGTACCTTGCACTCCAACGGCTGAGAGATGACCCAGAGCTGCCACTTTCTGGTAAAATGTGCATCTTGCAGTAGGGCACAATTTGGGGTGGCAGGTGGGGCAGGGGATGGGGGGAGCTCGGCAAGCTTTACAGCTATGTGGCTTCAAAGGTTGCTGTGCCAGCTCCCTGCCAGCCAGCGCCTCCTGAAGTCACTGGCATTGCATGCATCTGCTGCACTGGGACTGATAGGGGCAGCAACAGCCCTCTCCTGTCTTTCTCCAGCTGGGTGGGAGACTTCACAAACAAAAGAGAATTCTCTCTTTTGGTACCAGAGCCAAAGCTAAAATAAACTGGTGGGGAGAAAAAAAGGGGGGGTGAGGAACAGGGGAAGGGCAATTTTTTCGTTGTTTTAACTCTGTAGCAACATCTTTCCCAGCTACTGCTTTCTCTGCTCAGCAGGAGAGCTTTTTTTTTTTTTTAAGGTTAGTCCCCTTCTTCCTGGGAGAGAAGAGCAGGGGCAGGGAGAGAAAAAGAAGGCGCCGTGGGATGGTGGGCGGTGGAAGTAGGGGGCATCTTAGTCCCGGCTGGTTGCTGCTTCCTTGGGTCCCCTCAACTTTTCAGTCCCAGAAAGCAGCTGAAAAATGTCCTCCTACATGCACCATTTTCTGTCCTTGCCTCCTTCCCATTTTTATTGGACTTTCCCTCCTACCCTGAAAGGAGTTTCAAGCAAAAGGAAGCGGAGTGGTGGTGGGGAGAAAGATCTGGGAGTGGGAAGGGATTGGGAAGAATGAGAATGAGGAGGGCTTCCCGGCTCAGGGAAGGCTCGGAGTCTGGAATCCAGGGCACGCTTTTCCCCTTTTCTCTTGCTGCGCTTTTATTTCCAAAGCCACCTCACTCCAGTCCACTCTCTTTCCCTAAAAATGGAGCTCTTGTTCCGAAGCGGGCATTGTGTAACGAAAACAAAATTTAAAGGAAAGTTGAGCTAGTTTGTAAGGAAAACAAGTACTGTCAAGGTTCAGTGCAAGCCATACTAGTATTCCAAACTAATGAGTCTTTTTTATTGAAAAAGTTTTACAAACATCAATTTCCCCCCATTTTTCCCCTCCCCTTCCCTCCCTTAACCCCCCAAACCCTCCCCACCCCCCATGACTTCCCCAAGGTTAAATCTATCCACATTTATTATATCAAAGTTTACCCCTCTATTCTCCCCCCGTGTACTATACAATTCTTCATGACAATAAGCTATTTTGCCCTCTATAAACTATACATTTCTACACAACATTTAGCTAAAGGCTATCTGGTACTTCCTAGTTTGGTATTTATTCTGCACGTAATCTATCCATTTCTTCCACTCCCATACATAGGTCTCTTGAGTCCGATCTTTTAAGTATGCTGATATCTTTGCCATTTCTGCAAAGCTGGCCATCTTCAAAGTCCATTCTTGAATTGTAGGCATATCATCCCTTTTCCAATATTGACCAATCAGTAACCTAGCTGCTGTCACCATATACAGTATCAATTTTGTTTCCCCCACTGAAAAACCCTCAACTATACCCAGTAAAAACAGTTGAGGAGAAAATTGAATTTTTTTCTTCAGAACATTTTGCATAACCCACCAATTTTTTATCCAAAAAGCCTTTGCCTTCTTGCATGTCTACCATATATGATAATATGTAGCATCTAAGCAATCACATCTCCAACATTTCGGTTGAACATTAGAGTACATGCATGACAGTTTCTTAGGATCTAAATGCCACCTATAAAACATTTTATAAAAATTTTCCCTCAAATTCTGCGACTGTGTAAATTTAACATTCTGAACCCATATTTTTTCCCAAGTTTCCATCATAACTGGTTCTCCGAAATTTTGTGCCCATTTTATCATACAATCTTTAACCAATTCATTTTCTGAATCTCTTTTTAACAAAACATTATAAACCCTCTTAATATGCATTGGGCCTTTCTCTTTTATCTGTCTAACCAATTCTTCTTCATGCAACATTAATCCAATTTTTTGATCTTCTCTCCATCTCAACAAGTCATATACCAGCAGTGGTGGGTTCCTCTCGGTTCTGCCCGGTTCTGCCGAGCCAGTAGCGATGATGATATGACATCATCGAACCGGTTCTAAATCCTAAAGAATTGTCACATGACCATCAAGCCATGCCCACAAAATAAGCCACGCCCACAGAAGCGGTAGTAAAATTTTTTAGACCCCACCCCTGTGTACGAGCTATACCAACCATGTACAGTACAGCAGTCCACTAAAGGCTCTGTCACCTTTCTGATTTTGATGTCTGTCTGGGACTGGAAAAATGATATTGTTGACTATTGTCTCCATTTTTCTTGTTTGGTTACCCTGCGCGTATCCAGCATAGATAAATAAGCAGAGTGCCACTGATTTCAGTAAGACTTAAATGCATTTAACTTCTAGATTACATTCCAGAGCTTTGGATAGTATAATTCTGTGACATTGCCTGAATTGCATTTATACAGTTATTGAACCTAATGAAGCTAAAAGAGGCTATTCGATGTTAAACATAAAATACCTTTCTTGATTTAGGATTCTACTAGGCAAAGGAAAGAACAATGATGTGGTAGTGAAATAAACTAGTTATCTTATGAAATAATTAGAATTACTGGGTCCTACCACTATCCACTGTGATTTTTAAAAATTACTTCTGCTTTGTGAGGTCAACAACAATATAATCAAAGTCATGCCAATACTGTCACAGTTTTACAAAGCAGTGAGTTAGTATTACAATATGCTGAGCTCTGTTAAGTGGGAATGTGCTGTGCATATGTTTATCAGTGGGCTCTACTCATTATATTTTTACCAAGAAAGAACAATAGAAGAACTCATATGATTGCAAATTGTTTCAAACCCATAATGGTCAGATCCACAGAGATCTTTTTGCACACACTGGAATAGTCAGTGCATCAGTTAATCTTGAGTTGTTTAACTTCACCTCTGGTGTCCGCTGCTCCCTCCTGTTATAATACAGGTAGACTGCTGTGACTCTATTAGTTGTTCTGCCTGGAATTTCACTACGAAATGATTGCTCAAACAAGGAATATGTGTTGTAGAAGATAAAGGGAGAATCCAATGTGAATGCTCATGCTGTGAAGATCTCATAAACTGCTCACAAAGAGCATTCTCAGAATTTATTTTTTCCTGTATTGCAACTATATAGTCTGGTTCAGATGTTCATAAATTCCAGACTGTAATGGTGAGAATAAAGCAAGAATTGAAAGATTCACAGAACAGGGGCAAGGTCTCAGAACTATTTCTATACTAAAAATTAATGGAAATCAAATTACCAGTAATCCTTATTATAGTGATAGACCAGCATAAGAAAATGGGATACAGTCATAAAAAAGAAGCATATAGTATCTCTAACTCTCTGTAGGTTATAAAAGTAAATGTCTAAATGGAGTTATAAAAAACTATAAAATACTAAAAATGTATATTTGTTGGAATTCAGGTATTAGCCACTGAGACTTGAATATTTCCAAAAACCGTATATTTTGTTCTCATATCCCAGTTACATTTTAATGTTCTATTTGTCAAGGAAAAATGTGTTTTCTCCATCCCCTGTATATATGATATTTTGTTATAGTTATGATTGCTGCATATATGGAGTTAGGAATTAAATAATTTCTCACAAAGCAGTTTGGCAGGTTTTTTTTTAATTCCTCATCCCTGCCTCAAATTCCTCTCTTCCTTTTGAGTCAGTTCTTATCTACGTTTTGATCTTTTGTGTGTCTACCATTACACTTTTACTGAATCACCAAAGAGTAAGGTGACCAGACGTCCCGCTTTTGGCGGGACAGTCCCACTTTTGAACAATTTGTCCCGCGTCCTGCGGCGTTTTAAAAAAGTCCCGATTTTTGGAAAGAATGCACGGCGCAGTAGTGGGTTGCTCCTGGCTGCCTCCTGAGTCCCTACAGCTGATCAGTGTTAAAAGAAAACAAATGAGTAGATCGATGCCTGCAAAAATAGAAAAAACAGCCCCTTAAAGCTTCAGCATAGGTTAATTAGCACAAGTTGATTACATCGGCTTCCCGACTCTCAGCTGATTTGCTCTCAGCTGTTTTGCTCAGGGCTCTGTAATTGCTAGCTGCAGAGTGCTGGAGATTTTTTTCCTCTAATTATGCTTTAAAAGCAAAACTGAACGTAAAGCAGGGTCTTTGCTCCAACGTGGCAAAATGAGGCAGAGAGAGATTTCTTTTTCTTTTTCCTCACCAAAAAAGGTAGGTGCAAAACTGCAAACAATGGGAAATTTAGGGCAAAAGAGGAGAGTTCAAGATTTTAAAACACAAAAGAAAAAAAGCTCTATTTAACTAGGGAATTGTAATAATTGAGATACTATTAATTGTATATTATGTTGAAAGCAGAAATGGTTAAGTTGGGGGAAACTTATTTGGTTTATTATTATTGGTAAATATAATTAATTGATTTGTAAGAAATTGGATTGCATGGAAATAATTGGAATATTCATGTTGATATTGATTAATATACAAAAAAAGATAGTTATATAACTAATTGATTTATATTAAAATGTTGAATTTGTATTAAACAACTGTATTACATAATTACATAATTAACCAATGTGAGGATGGATATAAAAATAGATGACAATGGGAAGGGGTATAATATAGAATAGAAGGGGAAAATTGAATTTGATTAAAATTAGAGATGAGGATGAAGGGTAATATTCGTTTTTTAAAAAAATAGATAAGGAATAAATATGGCAAAAAGGAAATATAGAAATTGTAAATTTAATTGAAATGACTAAACACTGTTTAAATTTGTGAACCAGCCAAATATTCTGTTCAAAGAAAATACATTGTATGTTTGTATGTGTGTTTCTAATTATTGCTATTTATTCATATTTGTTCTCTTCTATTCTTTAAAGTTTAACAATTCATTCTTTATCTTAATATTTTTATATTTGTTTGGGGTTGGCTTTCTTCCCTTTCATCTTTTTTTTTGTACAGCAATCTTTCTCCTCAAACCTACCACCTCTCTCTTTTCTTTCCTTCTTACTTTCTCTTCCCCCCCTCTTCTTCTCCTCTCTACTTCCTCTTACTTTCTCCTTCTCCTCCTCTCTTCCTCCCTCTCTTACCCTCCCTCCTACTCTAATTTCCCTTCCCTTCCTTCATCCCTCTCTATTGCTGTATCCTTTTATGCATATAGACTACTCAGAGGGCTGAAAAAGTTATTTTTCACTGGTCTGGTCCTCATACTTTTGACCAGTCCTCGAACTTATGACTGTCCTCACATTTTACATTTTTGCCCTATCTTGTCATCATGGTGAAGAGAAGCAGTTGTGAAATGAGTGACATGGTTGTTAAAAATGCTGCAGGGGCATAAATGTGAGGATGGTCATAAGTATGAGGACCAGTCAAAAGTGTGAGGACCTGTCAGAAATGACTTTTTTCAGCCCTCTGGTTAGTCCTTTTGTGCATATGGACTACTCAGAGGGCTGAAAAAGTTATTTTTGACTGGTCCTCGCACTTTTGACCAGTCCTCAAACTTACGACTGTCCTCACATTTTACGTTTTTTGCCCTATCTTATCACCATGGTGAAAAGAAGCAGTTGTGAAATGAGTGACATGGTTGTTAAGAATGCATAAATGTGAGGATGGTCATAAGTGTGAGGACCGAGACTTCCGGTTGGTGACTCGTGGTGTCATGGCGTGGTGAGAGTGATCGCTCTCTCCCACTGCCACTTAACGCAACGTTTTGGGGACCGTTCGAGGCGTGGAAGCCTGGAGGGCTTCGCGGACAATAGTGGGGCTTCGGTGAGTCGAGTGGTGGAGCGCAAACCCACCCGGCGTGACCGATTTCCACTGTCAAGCTAACGGGGCGCGTCTGCCTCTTAATGGCAGACCCGAAGCCACAATAGCCAACAAGAGGGGAAGCAAAGATTCCGGGAAAGAGAGGCGAGTGCACTCGTAACCATTCTCTTCAGAGCGCGCTTGAGATCGGCAAAAGCTTCGCTGGCTGGGTCGGAGTGGTAAGGCTCATAAGAGGAAAAAAGCGGCGATTGAAAGAGAGGAGGAGGATTGACAGCTAAAAAGATCGCAGACAGGCTGGCAAGAAAGGAGGAGGAAAGATCGGCAAGCGGAATAGCGGCACTACCTTTTTGGATTTAATTTGCTGTATAGATCGAGCTTTGAGGACGTGGGGAAGAGATTCTGCTGACTGGAGAGGAGAATGACCGGAAATTTAGGACCGGAAGTGCAACCATACTTGATACCAGCGAGAAGAACGAAGAGCTAGAGAGGAAGGAAGGAGCACCAGGAAGAGATCAATCAATCAATCAATCAAACTTATTTTTACAAGGTGCTGGAGATCTTGAAGAAACGAGAAGTAGAAGGGTGATAATAAATTAATGTACCTTTCTGCATAGACTCTAACAAGTGTGGTACCTGAAGGGACTAAGAAGAACTGAATTTAAATTTGTATTAATACATATTGTTATTAGTTTAAAAATAGTCTAAAATTATAATATATACATATCTATTCTTCTTTCTTTTTTATTTTTATACATTTAAAGTATTCAAAATATTTATATAAGTATTTAAAATATTTAAAGTACCTATATATTTAAAGTATTAAAAGTAGTAATACACCATAGCTAATTAATATATTTAAATATCTGTATAGACATATTAGAACCTACTCTCTTTTATTTATCTATCTATCTATCTATCTATCTATCTATTTATTTACATATCTACTTAACTATCTACCTATCTATATATCTATTACTTATTCATTAGATACTTTTTTGTCTTGTCTTTTCTTTTGTTTATTGCATAGAGTGGCTATTGACTGATTATTGTGTTTAATATTACTAAGGATTAATTTTTATAAAATAGTGATTTATTCTATAACACCAATTAATTAAGTGCTTATTGATTGGACATTGAGTATTAATTTACTGATTATATATACTTATATTGAAAGGATTTTTTTTTCTTTCTCCTTTTTAAGAATTGAGAATCTAATTAATTAATAATCAGGAGTTAAGCTAAATAAGAAACATAGTTTCCAAATATTGATTAGTCAACAAAGCTAAGTAGTGGGCAGCATAGTGGAGAAAAGGTTGACTGTACTATTACTACTTGTTTGGTAAATTGGGAATATTTCAAAAAAATTTCTTCCTCTTAATTCTGTTATAATAAGCAAGGGAAGTCAATTAGTGGATGACCGTTTGGAGAAACATAGAAAGGATAGTCAAAGAACAGGCGAAAGTGCTGAGGGAGATGACAAGTTTTGCATCTACTGTGGCAAAAACAGGAAAGAAAGTAACCCCCAGCGTATCAAGTCCCACAATTATAATGTCGTCCCCTGCAACCTAAAAATCGATAGAGGGGCTACCAAAAATCGAGAAATCATCAGTGATTCCAACAATGCAAGCGATGCAGTCGTCATTAGCAATGATTCAAGAGACAATGCTCTTAATGCAAGAGAAAATGTCTAATAACCATCAGGAAATGAAAACAGACATACAAGGCATTGACCAAAAAATGAGTGACATACAACAAGCCATACAAAAGAACGAACAGAGAATACAGAAAATAGAATCCAAGGTGGAACAACAAGAGAAAGATCTAGAGACAGTAGATCAAAAACTAATGGCCCAGAACAGAGATCTGGAGGATTCGATTACGCAGTTGGAAATGGATAGAGCCTCTTTCTATCTGCGTTTCCAAAACGTTACAGAAGACAAGGATGAAAATTTAGGCCAAGTAATGGCTGAATTAATAGCGGAGGTGCTCCAACAGGATATGGACGATATAATAAAAGAATTGGATGAGGTGTACAGAGTACAGACGAACTACGCTAGACGGAACAAACTACCCAGAGAGGTACATATAAGGTTCGCACGAAAGAAAGTTAAGGATATCTTTTATAAAATCGTAAAAGAAGAACCGATTAACTATAAGGAAAAGGAGGTGGTTGTCCTGAAGCAAGTGCCGAGGAGGGTGAGAGAACAACGAAGAGACTATAGATTCCTTGCAACACAGCTGAACAAAAGGAATATACTTTTCAGATGGACCTTGCCGGAGGGCATGCTGATCACCTGGCAAGGGAGGAGAATTAAAATAAATAGTTTGGTGGAGGCTCAAGAATTCCTTGACCAACTGAGAGGGTCAGAAGACGAACAAAGTAGCAAAGAGGAATTGGAAGCTGTTATCACAGAAGAAGAACTCACCCAAAGAAGATCCCAAGAAGAGGTCCCGACGGGGAAAGAGAGCTCAGAGGAGAAAGAAAAGGAAGAGAAAGAAAGTAGAGAAGCAGGGAAGAAACAGACCTCAAAGAGCAGTCCGAGCAAACACCAACCTCAAATTTAAGTAAATCAACACAAGGCAAAAAGGATGGACGATTGGAAAATCCTATCGATTAATGTTAATGGACTTAATGATCATAAAAAAAGAAAAACCTTCTTTAACAAATTAGTCACACAGAATGCAGACATAGTCTGTCTTCAGGAGGTACACATTAAACAAGAACACAAAAAATATTTGGAATACAAAAAATGGGGGAATCTTTACACCTCCCTAGCCATGAAGAAAAAGAGAGGGGTGGCACTATATATTAAAAAAGAAATGAAGACAGAACTGAAATATGTAGACCCCAAAGGTAGATTATTAATTGTTGAAATTGAGAGGGGCAACTCGGCAATATTAATAGCAGCGATCTATGCCCCAAATAAAAATCTGAAAGAGTTTTATAATAAAATACGAGAAATAATAAGAGGATTGGATAACAATAATATTTGCATCATTGGGGATTTCAACGGAGTGGTCGATGCGAACAAAGATCACAAAAGACCCAGAGGTCAGAAGAAAAAAAGGAAAAATTTACCAAAAACCTTCTTCGACTTAGTGGATGAACTAAACCTTGTAGATATTTGGCGAACACTACACCCTAACAAAAGACAATACACCTTTTATTCTAACCCCAATAAATCATGGTCTAGAATAGACATGATGTGGGTAAGCAGGAATTTGGGTATGGACATTGTTTTAGCAGAAATCTTACCCAATACCCGGGCAGACCACAATCCATTAGAAATCAGATGGAAAAGTAGATATAAGAGAAAGAACATAAGATGGAGAATGAATACACAATTTTTGAGAGACAAAAAAAATATTGACAAAGTCAGGGGGGAGTTAGCAATTTTTTTTGAAGAAAATGAAAAAGAACCAATGGACCGGGGAATAATCTGGGATACGATGAAGGCCTATTTAAGAGGTCTAATGATATCATATGGAGCATATAGAAATAAAGAGAGGAGAGAAGCTCAAAGAACACTGCTAGAAGAACTGGCAAAGGCAGAGAAAGAGGCGCAACAAAACCCTGACAATGAAATAACAAAAGAAAATTGGATGAACATCTGTCATAAATTAAATATAATAGATCAAGAAAAATTAGCATATAATATTAAGAGAACAAAACAATATTATTTCGAGAATGCCAATAAGCCAGGAAGGTGGTTATCCTACAGAATTAAAAAAGAGAGAGAGAAAGGAATTATTCTCCAATTAGAAGACACCGAAGGCCATATCACAACTAAGGAAGAAAAAAAACTGGAAATAGCACGCGAATTCTATGCGTCTTTATATAAAGAGGAAGATATACCCAAAGAGAAAGTAAAACAATATTTACTGGAGGAGGGAATGCCACAGATCGGAGAGGAGGAAAAACAGATGTTGAACAAAGAGATCACATTAACAGAGTTAAAGATTGCAATTGCCAAATTGAAAAAGAACAAATCTCCGGGCCCAGACGGATTCCCAGGGGAACTATACAAAAATTTAGAATTAGAAGACATTTTACTCCCAAGAATGCTTGAAATTTTTAATGAGGCCTTAATGAAAAACAAAATACCAGAATCTTGGAGAGAGGCCTATATCACACTCTTACCAAAAGAAGGATCGGATACCAAATTGATACAGAATTACAGGCCAATTTCCCTTCTCAATATTGACTATAAAATATACATGAACATATTAGCGGAAAGACTAAAAAGAATCCTTAATAAGATAATACATAGCGACCAGAATGGATTCCTCCCAGGGAGGCAAATTAGGAATAACACAAGGACGATTCTGGATGTGATAGAATATTATGAGGAACATCCGGGAAAAGAGGTGGCATTAGTTTTCTTAGACGCACAGAAGGCCTTCGACAATCTGAACTGGGAGTTTATAAAGCAACAACTGAATATAATGGGATTTGGACAAAATTTTACAAATACAATGAACACGATTTATGAGAAGCAAAGGGCCAATATTTTAGTAAACGGTGAACTTACCAAAACATTTCAGATCAGCAAAGGAGTAAGACAGGGATGCCCAATGTCACCACTTTTGTACATATTGGCGCTAGAAGTGCTTTTGAAGAAGATTAGAGAGAGTGACCAAATTAAAGGGCTTAAAATCAGGAAGGAAACATATAAAGTTCAAGCGTTCGCGGACGATGTCGTTTTAATTATGGAAGAACCGGTGGAAACAGGTATACAAATATTGGAAACACTTGATAAATATGGAGAAGTAGCGGGACTTAAATTAAATAAATCTAAAACCAAAATGCTCACCAAAAATATGACGAAAAATCAGAAAGAAGCCCTGGAGGAATCTATGGGAATCCAAATTGTGAAAAAAGTTAAATATTTATTTATTTATTTATTTATTTATTTATTTATTTATTTATTTATTTATTCATATTTATATACCGCCCTACTCCCGAAGGACTCAGGGCGGTGAACAGCCATAATAAATACAAATACATATAGAAGTTAAAAACTATTAAGAAGCAGATTAAGTAATTTAGGCTCAAAGATTAAAAACATCCAAATTTATCTAAAGAGGTTTAAAACCCAATTTAAAAGCCAGTTTAAAAGCCAATTAAAAAGGGAGAGTTAGGCCAGACCAGCTTGTTGGAATAGAAATGTTTTCAGGGCATGGCGGAATATGCGTAAGTCTTGGATGTTTCGTAACTCCACGGGAAGCCTGTTCCAGATGGTAGGTGCCCTCACAGAAAAGGCTCTCCCCCTGGGGGCCGTCAGTCGACATTGTTTGGCCGACGGCACCCTGAGGAGTCCCTCTCTATGGGAGCAAACTGGTCGGTGAGAGGCTATTGGTGGCAGGAGGCGGTCTTGTAAGTACCCTGGTCCTGAGCCATGGAGCGCTCTAAAGATAGTAACCAAAACCTTGAAGTGCACCCGGAAGACCACTGGGAGCCAGTGCAGCTCGCGCAGGAGGGGGGTACATGCGAGCACCACATTGCTCCCATTACCACCCGCGCGGCCGCATTCTGGACCAGTTGGAGCCTTCGGGTGCTTCTCAAGGGGAGCCCCATGTAGAGAGTATTACAATAATCCAGGCGTGAGGTGACAAGGGCGTGAGTGACCGTGCGTAACGAGTCCCGATCCAGAAAGGGATGCAACTGGCGAATCAGGCGAACCTGATAAAAAGTCCTCCTGGCTACGGCGTTCATATGCTCTTCAAAAGACAGCCGTGAGTCCAGGAGGATGCCCAAGTTGCGAACCCCATCTGTGGGGGCCAACGACTCGCCCCCAATAGTCAGAGATGGCGCCAACTGACTATATCGGGACGACAGAAACCACAGCCACTCGGTCTTGGATGGGTTGAGTCTGAGTTTGTTCCTCCCCATCCAGATCCGTACGGCCTCCAGGCACCGGGACATCACCTCGAGGGCATCATTGGGGTGGTCTGGGGTGGAGATGTACAGCTGGGTGTCATCAGCATACTGATGGTACTTCACTCCAAAACCACGGATGATCTCACCCAGCGGCTTTACATAAATGTTGAATAGAAGGGGTGAGAGGACCGATCCTTGTGGCACCCCACATATAAGGGGCCTCGGGGTCGACCTCTGCCCCCCTGTCAACACAGACTGCGACCGGTCAGAGAGAAAGGAGGAGAACCACTGTAGAACAGTGCCCCCCACCCCCAACCCTTCCAACTGGTGCAGCATGATATCATGATTGATGGTATCAAAAGCCACTGAGAGGTCTAGTAGGACCAGGACAGAGGAGCAACCCCTGTCCCGAGCCCTCCAGAGATCATCAACCAATGCGACCAATGCTGTCTCTGTGCTGTACCCGGGCCTGAAGCCCGACTGGAACGGATCTAGATAATTCGATTCATCCAGGTACTGAGGCAATTGTCGTGCAACCACACTCTCAACAACCTTTGCAACAAAGCGAAGGTTGG
Organism: Pantherophis guttatus; assembly: GCF_059756535.1. Lineage (NCBI taxonomy): Eukaryota > Metazoa > Chordata > Lepidosauria > Squamata > Colubridae > Pantherophis > Pantherophis guttatus. Next base: position 77,319,335 of record NC_142066.1, read on the forward strand.
AGACAGGACGATAATTTGCTAATACAGCTGGATCCAGGGAGGGCTTCTTGAGGAGGGGCCTCACCACCGCCTCTTTCAAGATGGTGGGAAAGACACCCTCACTCAAAGAAGCATTTATAATCTCCTGGAGCCAGCCTCGTGTCACCTCCCGGGAGGCCAGTACCAACCAGGATGGACATGGGTCCAATAAACATGTGGTCGCATTTAGTCTGTTCAGTATCCTGTCCATGCGTTCGGGAGTCACAGGATCAAACTCTTCCCAAATAATATTCTCAGGACCTGCCCCTGTCATCTCCTCTGGATCAATACAGTCAGAGTCTAGCTGTTCACGAATCTGAGCAATTTTGTCATACAGATATTGTACAAAATCCTCAGCTCTACCCTCCAAGGGGTCTTCCCGCGTCTCTTGATGGAGCAGAGAGCGGGTCACCCTAAACAGGGTGGCTGGGCGATTATCTGATGATGCAATAAGAGTAGAAAAGTAGTTACTCTTCTCTACTCTTATCGCCATTAGGTAATTCTTAATATGAGATCTTACCAGTGTTCGGTTGGATTCAGAACGACTAGCCCTCCAACTGCTCTCTAGGTGTCTTTTCTGGTGCTTCATCTCCCTCAGCTCCTCAGTATACCAAGTAGCCAGGTGAGACCAGCGCCGGGTCAGAGGCCGCAAAGGCACGACTCGGTCTAAAGCATCAGCCGCCGCCCTATCCCAGGCGGCCACTAAGTCCTCAGCCGAGTCGTGTGCTAGAACCTCAGGAAATGGCTCAAGCTCCATCTGGAATCTCTCAGGATCCATCAGGCGCCTGGGGCGGAACCACCTGGTCGGTTCCGCCTCCCTGCGGCGGGGTGTGGCAGTTCGAAGGTCCAGGCGAAGGAGGGAGTGATCTGACCATGACAAGGGTTCAATCACTATATCCCCTATCTCGAGATCACTCAACCACTGTCCAGAGACAAAAACAAGGTCCAGTGTGTGTCCCCCCATGTGAGTAGAGCCATAAATTAACTGGGTCAGGTCCATAGCTGTCATGGAAGCCATGAACTCCCGAGCCACCTCAGATGTCTCGCCAACTGATGACAGGTTAAAATCCCCCATGACCATAAGCCTGAGGGTGTCAACAGCCACCGCGGCTATAACATCAAGCAGCTCAGGCAGGGCTGCTGCCACATGGCAGGGAGCCAGGTACGTGACTAGCAAGCCCAACTGCACCCTATGACCCCACTTCACAAGAAGGGACTCACATCCAGCCGTCTGAGGAACAGTGGCCTCCCTTGGTCCAAGACCTTCGTTAATAACAACCGCCACCCCTCCGCCCCTCCCCTGAGACCTTGGCTGATGGAAAGCACAGAAACCTAGTGGGCACATATCAACAAGGGGGGCTCCCCCTTCCTGGCCCAACCAGGTCTCCGTAATACCCGCCAGGTCCGCACCCCCCTCCTGAATAAGATCACAAATGAGGGGGGCTTTATTTACCACGGACCTGGCATTGCACAGCATCAGCCGAAGGCCTGGGGCCCGAGGTTCCGTACAACCTGGGGAACGAGAAGAGCTTTGAGGGTCGGAGCGCGCCACCACTTGTAAACAGCGAGGACGCACTCCCGTAGGATGATGTGGCCCCCTGCTCCCGCCATATCTGCCCCTCCCACCTACAGTATCGATGTTATGGGCATCTGTATCGTAAGATCTAATCATCTCCTTGACCCCAGAGTTCACACCTCCCATGCCACGCCCTACGGCTGGCCCAGATACCCTCCCCCGCGGGTCTTCCCCTGAACCCACGTAATCTACCCCCCTCCCAGAATCCCTTAAAATCTTATTAAGAAATTTCCCTAAAAAACCCCATAACCCTCTTTTTGCTGTATGCCATCTCTCCGGACTCCAAAGTCCGTCATCGAGATAGGCCCTCGATAAAGAAGAGGGCCAGACCTGCGAGAGGGGGGCATCTCGCAGTTTGAGGAGTTCTCCCAATGAGTACATTTTGTAGCTAGATAGTCTATAGCTGGTAGGCATGTCCTAGTTATCCAGGGTCCTGTGGAGAGAGTATCAATTAGAGGTACAAGTCATTTTAGTCCCGCTGAACTCTCATATCTGGGAGTATGGATCTCAACAAAGTACCTGGCCCTCAAAGAGGATAACTATGTCCCCTTGGTAAAAAGCATAAAACAAGATTTAGAGAAGTGGGGGAAGCTGCAAATTTCCTTCCTTGGGAGGATAGCGACAATTAAAATGAGCATCCTACCCAAATTGTTGTATTTGTTCCAAACAGCGCCAATTAAATTAGATAAATTTTTTTTTAGCGAATTGAATGCCACTATTAGGAAATTTATTTGGGGAGGAAAAAAACCAAGAATAGCAATTAGGAGTTTATAAGATAAAAAAAATAGAGGAGGGTTTGGATTACCTATATGGGAAACATATTATAAAGCAGCAATTCTTGTTTGACTAAAAGAATGGGCGACTTTAGCGAACAAAAGAATTCTAACGCTAGAAGGGCATGATCTCCAGATGGGTTGGCATGCCTACTTATGGGAAACGGGGAAAAAAACCAAAACACATTTCAATAAACATAAATTGAGGGATATATTGAAGTCAACGTGGGAAGAAATAAGGCGAAAACACTACACTAAAATTCCCAACTGGCTTTCAACCATGGAAGCGATAATTTACCCAAACGTTTTGGATCATGGTAAAACTGTAAAATATAAAGAAATTCTAGATGAGGCAGGGAATCTCAAAACAATAGAACAATTAAAAGAACAAGGCACTTTTGTTGAATGGTAGACATACGCACAGATAAAATCAAGATACAAAAAAGATAAAGAACAATATGGTATAGAAATGGGGAGCAAAGATTTTGACAAGATTTGGATGAATACAGATAATAAATTATTAGCTAAATTGTACAACTATTTAGTAGAATATGACCTGATGGAAGAAGTGGTTAAAGACCCAATGCTTGCATGGGCCAAAAATATTGGGAAAAATATAAATCTGGAAGAATGGGATCAAATATGGAACAACAATATAAGATTTACCAAGGCAACCACTTATAAGGAGAACCAGTACAAGATGATTTATAGGTGGCACCTAGCACCAGCTAGGATTGCCAAGATTTACCCCAACTCAAATCCAAAGTGCTGGAAGTGTGGACACCAGCAAGGTACTTTTTACCACTGCTGGTGGACCTGCTCTCAAGCAAAAAAATATTGGAAGATGATTTGCAATTGGCTTTCAGAAATAATAGGTGAAACCTTTGAATTAGATCCCAAAATACTTCTCCTGGGAATTCTCAAGACGGAAATGGCAAAAAAGAAGAAATACTTGGCGGTGCATATAATAACAGCAGCAAGAATCGCTTTTGCTCAACAATGGAAAGAGAAAAAAATACCAACTAAGGAACAAACAATTGGCAAAATAATGGAATGTGCCGAGATGAATAAATTAACATTAGAAATTAATGACAGAGAAGATTCTGATTATTACAGCGTATGGGACAAGTGGTACGGGTGGTTAGAGAAGAGGAAGTTGAAATAAAAAAAAAATAAAAAAGGAAAGAGACCAGAGCAAGTACAAGGAATAGTTAAATGAAATAGAAAGAGAAGACGTACTGTAGCTGGTAGGAAATTAATAAGGCAAGGAAAGGTTACATGGGTAAGCAAAAGACATGACTTATGTATTTACTAATTTATCGTTAAAGATTATTATATATATATACACTAAGAATGACATGAGAACACAATTTTTTATACCATGTAACTGGCCTGCAAAGATTATCTATATATGTACAACATGTAACTTGTATTTATTTCTTTTTCCATACTATGTAACCGGATGGACAAAAATTGTATTATTATAATTCCTTAATAATAAAACATTTAAAAAAAAAAAAAGTGTGAGGACCAGTCAAAAGTGCGAGGACCTGTCAGAAATGAGTTTTTTCTATACACATAGCCATGGCCACCCGGTCACATGACCAGCTAGCCACACCCACCCAGTCACATGACCTCCAAGCCACGCCCACAAAATGATGGGTGTCCCGCTTTACCAATGTTAAAATCTGGTCACCTTACCAAAGAGCCTCTTCTAACAAAATACCAAGTGCCTTTTGATCATTCCAGATACTTTCTCCATTGGCCATTCAGGCTTGTTAAACTGGGCCTTTACATGTCTGTCCTACTTCTGAATGTACTGTTCCTTAACATCTTTTAGCAGGAAGATCAGAATTCTATTTACCTGCAAATATTTCTGAGGAATGTGTTCTTGGACTGTTCTTGTAAACATTGATTTCCTGGGACTCCAGGTGTTCCTAGGATTTGCTTTCACAAGGAAAAGAAACAATTCCTGCTGTACTGTAAAAAGGATGTATACACCAATATTTCACCCAACCTAATATGATGTCTTTTTAAGTGAAATATTTTAAAATTGGGTCAAAAAAGCATATTTATATATCTTTTCTGATCCTGTTCCCCCTCAAACAGCTGATAACTGGCTCTGGCCAAGAAGCAGGTAGAGAGCCAAGGTAAAACAGACCTGTTGTAAAAAATGTAACATGGATGGATGGATTTCTGTCTAGATGTGCATTTTATGCCTAGATGTTATTCAAACATTTTTGAAGGAATACATATGTCTCTCTCATCTGGTCTAGCCAATCTGTACACCATATGTATAATTATACACCAATTATACACCATATGTATAATTATATTACTGAACAGGAATAGAAAATCTAAAAAACCCTGGAACATTAGGAATGAAACTATCATCAGAACACAGTAAGGCACAATATATCCCACTATTACTTGGTAATAGAAACATAAACCCAACCCATGTTGCAGTCAAAATGAAAGATAAAGGAAAATTTAATTTGCTTACACTAATATAATCAAACCCCCAAATCCCAAGACCGGGTCCATAATTATCCAAAATGAAGTCAAATATTTTTATATTGAATATAAAATTTAAGACTGCAAAGTTTCTTCTATGGAATGGGGGATTGGGAACAGCTGAAAATAAGTGTGAAAATTGAATGAAACTTCAATTATAAGAAATATATTTAATTAACTTTCCATGAACATTTTGCTCTCTTTCTGATAGTTATTTTTCATTATGAAGTAAGGTATCAGATAATGAGAGTAATGTGATTAGAATCATATTGAGGTAAATATAGCAAATAAAGAATAATGTAGATAAAAGAAATAATGTGAATAAAATAGGAATCATACAGAGTCAGTTATATGGGCTCTGGGGGACCCTATCTATTCATATTATTATAAGGGGAAGACGTGCTTGGATACATGAACTCTGAGAGACCCTCTCTATTCACATTATTATAAGAGAGGAAAGTGCTTGTTGGAAATTACATTAACAAACAGTTAAACCCCTTTAAATGGTAATATATCTTCTGAGACCTAGATGTCACGGAAAGGACTGCCATATGGAAAAACATCTGAGTGACCTCACTGTGAATGACACAAAGACCTATATGTTACAAAGAGTTACTTAATCCAATAAATTTACCCAAGGACAGTAGTAACTCTCCCATTAGCAACTCCGAGTACTTAAGAAAAGTTGTGTGGCTAAGATAATTTTGTAAACTAAGATTAATGCTTTAAGTAATTAGATGAACTTATTATCCAGTGTATGTAACCATATAAGGAAAATCGGATGTATGATCTCATGATTAACCATATATGGAAAATGTATGATCTCACTGAATCCTTTGTCTTAGAAATGTATAAAAACCATTGTATCAGAGTTCTTTGGTTGTTCAAAGCTTCAGGTAGAAATCTGGCTCTGAACCTTGCGCAATAAAGCTGTCTCTGACTGACCTGGGAATATTTTTTAGTCCTTCCATTCCACAACAATATAAAATGTTCAGAAAAATGAGTTACATTTTATGAGCTTTGGAGAAATAATTAGTATTTGGATATATCTTGCATTTCTGGAAGCATCTGAGAGCCCAATTCATGATTTTTCATCTAAATAGACAATTTAATAGATATAACTATTATGTTACAATTTTTCATTTTGCATATTTTTAAAACCTAGGCTTAAATAATTTAGCTATTATAGTGAGCAAGCAGAGATATTACCAGAATAATAAATTTTGTATTACAAATGGGGAAAAGTTGTTTAAAATAAGAATTCTGAGTATGAAATGTCCTGTGTCCTGCTTGAGATATATATATATATATATATATATATATATATATATATATATATATATATATAAAAGAAAATGAATGATCCAAGTATTTTTTTAAATAAAAACACCAGCTAATAATAGCACATTCTTCAAGACATCCCTAGAATTAAGTTTTTTTCCCAATTATTTAGTAAGTGCCTAATTTGCTACTGGAAAGAAAATGACATGGTTGCTTCTAAATTATTAAGCAATATTTTGAGGGCATTGACAGACTAAACAGAGAAGTATTGACCAGCGACATCACGCCATGGATAAATTCTTTGACCCTGTCCTTTTATGTGAAATTGGAGAAAAAAACAACTTATGAGCTAGCTACACACCATGGTTGAGAGATCCACAGAATATAAAAAGATAGAAATAAAAATGTCCCCATTTGTCCAAAGATATCAACACTTTACTTGAAAAACATGGGTGCAAAGACAGTTCGGATGAAAACAAATCCAGTAAATACATCATTTGTATTGGTGGATCTGTCCTTAAAATCCTGCAACAATTGTGCCATCATTCAGAAAAGCTGAAATACTTGTGTTTTCCCCTTAAAAGCATTTGGGAAGGATATACATCCACATTCACACTCACAGATTTGTAAGCCAAGGTATAGGCCAGCAGATATAGCATTACTTTAGATCATTAATATTGCAAGCCTTCTTTTATCCCTCCCCCCCCCGCCTCCCTGCAAATGCGTCCCTCTTTGGTTTTAAGATTTTTTTTTCCTGTATACTTTTTTCTGAGATTCAGAAAACACAAGAGAGTCAGGCCTTCCAGACAAATGCATTTACCTTGACTGAATGCATCTTAAGTTGTTTTATGACAATGGCCTAGAGAATACTTGCACTTCATATTGCAGTTATTTTTAATATATATTAATTATTGCTTGGGAAATTGACAAGCCTAATTTTTGATTACCACACCTATCTTTTCTATCTAGGGAGCAAGAGAATGAATGGGTCAATCACCTGACATATTTCCATCCAATTTCAAGAGTAAAATGTGTTCATTTTCTGACTAATGGCATGTCATTTTGCAAAAGCCTTTGCTTGCGAATTAATCCTGGAATCAAAACAGATTTTCCAGGGAGCAATCTTCCATCAAGTATTGATTTTTTTACACTCATAGAATCTGTACTCTCTAATTTAACTTGACAATGATTGTGCACAATGGTCTGGGAGCACCTTGGTAACTCACAGAAGGAACTTTTACCATCTGTTCTGTTTTTAACTTGGGAGGGAGGGGTAAAACAATAGGAAAAAACAGTATAGTTGCTCAGAGATGGGGGAAGCAGTTTTCAATTTCCTCCTACTGATGCTGATTAAAACTAGGGCTGTTCCATCAGTATAGTGAGTGGGAGGGGCAGATATGGCGGAAGCTGGGGACCACATCATGTTCAGAGAATGCGCACTCACTATCTTAGAGCGATTGCGCACTCCGGTCCCCAAGGCTTTTCTCGTTTCCCAGGCTGTCCAGATTCTCAGGGCCAGAGCCTTCAGCTGATGTTATGCAATGCCAGGTCCATTGTTAATAAAGCCCCCCTCATCCACGATCTTATTCAGGAGGGGGAAGTGGACCTAGCGGGCATTACAGAGACCTGGTTGGGCCAGGAGGGGGGAGTTCCCCTCGTGGATATATGCCCACCAGGCTTCCGTGCATTTCATCAGCCAAGGGCTCAGGGCAGGGGCGGGGGGTGGCGGTTATTATAAAGGAAGGTCTGGATCCAAGGGAGACTACTGTTCCACAGATAGCCGGAGGTGAGTCCCTTTTTGTGAAGTGGGGTCGTGGAGTACAGATGGGCTTGTTGATCACGTACCTGGCTCCCTGCCATGTGGCAACGGCCCTGCCTGAGCTGCTCAACGTCATAGCCGAGGTGGCTGTTGATACCCCCAGACTTGCTGTCATGGGGGATTTCAACCTGCCATCTATCGGTGAAACGTCTGAGATGGCTTGAGAGTTCATGGCTTCCATGACAGCCATGGACCTCAGTTAATTCATGACCCCACTCACACAGGTGGACACACTCTGGACTTAGTTTTTGTCTCTGGTCAGTGGTTGAATGGCCTTGATACAGGGGATATAGCCATCGAACCCTTGTCATGGTCTGACCACTCGCTCCTTTAACTGGACTTTCTAACCACTGCACCCCGCCGCAGGGAGGCGGGACTGACCAGGTGGTTCCACCCCAGGCGCCTGATGGATCCTGATAGGTTCCAGATGGAGCTTGGGCCATTCCCTGAGACTCTGGCTCATGACTCGGCTGAAGACCTAGTGGCCGCCTAGGATAGTGCGGCCGCTGGGGCCTTGGACCAGATTGTGTCTTTGCAGCCTCTGACCTGGCACCGAACTCACCTAGTTCCTTGGTTCTCTGAGGAGCTGAGGGAGATGAAGCACCGGAAAAGATGCCTGGAGAGTAGTTGGAGGACCAGCCGCTCCGAATCTGATCGAACACGGGTGAGGTCTCATATTAAGACCTACCTAGTGGCGATAAAAGCGGTGAAATCTAGCTATTTTGCCGCTCTTATCGCGTCATCAGATAATCGCCCAGGCGCCCTGTTTAGGGTGACCCGCTCCCTCCTCCATCTGGAAGTGCGGGATGACCCCTTGCAGGGTCAAGCTGAGGATTTTGTGCAGTATCTGTATGACAAAATCACTCAGATTCGGGAAGGGCTGGCCTCTGACTGGGTATGTCCGGACGGGATGACTGAGGCAGGTCTTGAGAGCGTTATCTGGGAGGAGTTCGATCCTGTGGCTCCTGAGGACATGGACAGGATCCTGGGACGGCTGAACACGATCACATGTTTATTGGACCCGTGTCCCTCCTGGTTGGTACTGGCTTCCCAGGAGGTTACACGAGGCTGGCTCCAGAGGATTGTTAACGCTTCTCTGAGTGAGGGGGTCCTGCTGGCCGCTTTGAAAGAAGTGGTGGTGAGGCCCCTCCTCAAGAAGCCCTCTCTGGATCTGGCTGTTTTGGCTAACTATCGTCCAGTTTCCAACCTTCACTTCGTTGCGAAGGTTGTTGAGAGTGTGGTGGCACAGCAGCTTCCCCAGTACCTGGATGAAGCTGTCTATCTAGACCCGCTCCAGTCCGGCTTCCGGCCTGGGCACAGCATGGAAATGGCATTGGTCGCATTGGTGGATGATCTCTGGAGGGCTCGGGATAGGGGTTGCTCCTCTATCCTGGTCCTGTTAGATCTCTCAGTGGCTTTTGATATCATCGACCATGGTATCATGTTGCACTGGTTGGAGGGGTTGGGGTGGGGGCCACCTTTCTATGGTGGTTCTCCTCCTACCTCTCTGACCGGTCGCAATCTGTGTTGACAGGGGGGCAGCGGTCGACCCCGAGGCACGTTGCTTGTGGGGTGTCACAAGGGTCGGTCCTCTCGCCCCTTCTGTTCAACATTTATGTAAAGCCGCTGGGTGAGATCATCCGTGGCTTCGGGGTGGAGTTCCATCAGTACGCTGACAACACCCAGCTGTACATCTCCACCCCAGGCCACCCTAACGATGCCCTTGAAGTGATGTCCCAGTGCCTGGAGGCCGTGTGGGCCTGGATGGGGAGAAACAGGCTCCGACTCAACCCTTCGAAGACCGAGTGGCTGTGGCTTCCGGCGTCCCGATATAGCCAGCTGGTGCCATCACTGGCTATTGGGGGCAAATCCCTCGCCCCCACAGAAAGGGCTCGCAACTTGGGCATCCTCCTGGATGCACGGCTGTCTTTAGAAGACCATTTGACGGCCGTGGCGAGGGGGGCTTTTTATCAGGTTCGTCTGATATGCCAGTTGCGCCCCTTTCTAGATCGGGACTCCCTACGCACGGTCATTCAGGCACTCGTCACCTCCTGCCTGGACTACTGCAACGCTCTCTACATGGGGCTCCCCCTGGGGTGCACCCGGAGGCTCCAGCTGGTCCAGAATGCGGCTGCGCGGGGGATTATGGGAGCGACGGGGCGCTCCCATGTGACACCTCTCCTGCGTGAGCTGCACTGGCTCCCGGTGGTCTTCCGGGTGCGCTTCAAGGTGTTGGTGACCATCTTTAAAGCGCTCCATGGCTTAGGGCCGGTGTATCTACGAGACCGCCTTCTGCCACCAATAGCCTCCCACCGGCCGGTACGCTCGCACAGAGTGGGCCTCCTCAGGGTGCTGTCCGCCAGACAGTGTCAGCTGGCGGCCCCCAGGGGGAGAGCCTTCTCTGTGGCGGCGCCTGTCCTCTGGAACAACCTCCCCCCAGAGATACGTATAATATCAGACCTCTGGATTTTTCGTCGGGCCCTGAAAACTTATTTATTTCAACTAGCCGGGCTGGCTTGATCCCACAGTTTTGGGTTAAATTTTAACTGATTTTAAATTGGGTTTGTTTTAAATTGCGGCCAAATATATTTAATTATTTTAAACTGTTTTTAAATTTTGTATGTTTTGTTTTTATTCTGGCTGTTCACCGCCCTGAGTCCTATTGGAGAAGGGCGGTATACAAATTGAAACAAACAAACAAATATATAAATAAATAAAACAGAGAGAAATAATAGATACCTGGTTTCATATATGTCTTTTCAGGGCTATTGTTTCAAATGGACGCCTAGCTTACTTGTGTGAATAAGCCAACAGAGTCCATTTGGATGTGTCTTTGTGCAAGGAATTGACACAATAGATAGAAAATAGATAGATGATAGATTAGATTAGATTAGATTAGATTAGATTAGATTAGATTAGATAGATAGATAGATAGATAGATAGATAGATAGATAGATAGATAATAGAGGATGGATGGATGGATGGATGGATGGATGGATGGATGGATGGATGGATGGATAGGCAGGCAGGCAGGCAGGCAGGCAGGCAGGCAGGCAGACAGACAGACAGACAGACAGACAGACAAATTTAGAAATTAGCTCTATTATATGAATTTCAGTTGATAGTGTTCTCTCCTTCATTTTATACTTTTGGCAAACATACTTATAATTGTATATAGAAGAGTGTTTGGATGACTCGGAGTAAACTTCAGTAAAACATGAGCTTAACCTGGGAAAACATGAAAGAATTAGAAAGATTTTTTTGGGGGGGGGCATATTGGAGAGACCCTTTGGACAGACAAGTTTTGCTGTTTTCATCTGGTGAGTTTACATCTCCTTAAAGATGATGGTGTAAATTTTATTTTAAAAGTTTACAAGATTTTTTTTGCACTATGCAGCAAAAGGATACTTAATATGGATATATTAATAATAACGTATATAATATGAATATAAAAATAAGAGATTAAGGGATGAAAAGAATGTGGAGTTACAGATCTGAATTATTTAGGAGATATTTTATCATGGGAAAATGGAGATTGCTTTTATTTTCTTTTATGATAAGGGAATTTTAAAGATTGGACACTAGAGCAAGAAGATAAAGGAAATGGAACAGAAATCCTTAGTGAAAATTTCTGAATATGTTTCAACCACGTCTATGGAAGTTCTCAGTCATCCGGTCACAGTTGCCTTTTGAAAAAGCACTTTTGGGATCTTTCAACCATGTTTGATCAAATATGGATCAAATGCTTGATAAAATTGAAAGAGCATGTTCTAATGAGGTTGTAAAACAAGAACGAACAGCAATGGATGTCTATGAAATTAATGTGAAGAGGGTTTTAAATGTAGCTACAAATAGATCTGATGGATATCTCATTCCCTAAGGAGATGAGCAGATATTAAACCAGGAAACTGATTTGGATGATTTTTTTCTTCTGGACAATAAAAGGAACTCTGCTAAGATTTGAAAAGTATTTTTAAACATGACAAATTGTGATAAATTTTAGCTATCAATACAAAAGAAACTGTTAAAGTTCTAAAGGATTTTTGCTTTGAAATATAGATGAATAGCAAACTACTCCTGAAACTTATTTGAAGGGATCAAAGAATAGTTTTTTAAAAAACAATCAGAGAAGGTAAGCTAAGATTGGCTTCTTTGAGCAGGGTTAAAAGAAGAAATTAGTTACATCGGTTTGCCCTTACTGGAGTTTGATTAATTGATTAGATTGATTGATGGATGTACCATTTGGATTTTCTGTTTCTTTTCTAAGAGATGAGCTCTGGAAGGGAGAATTTAATTTGTTTAGAAATTGTGATAAGATATTAAAATATTTTTACCTGTTTGAATGAAAGGGGAAATTACTTCTTTTTTCCTTCTCTTTCCTTTCTCTTTCCCTTCCTTCCTTCTTGGTAGTTTGTATTGATTTTTATTCTCTTTTTAATTCTTAATAAAATTATTTGAAAAAAACGAAGTGGGAGTAGTATCTGCATCATGTGCATCTGTATGTCTGAAAATGGTCAAGATGGCAATTGTGGCAGCAAAAATGAAACCCATCCTTTTAATATACGTGTCAACATTGCATGAACATACAAAATACAATGGTTTGCCATGATCTTTATCTTGATTGTTAGATTCTGCCTGAAGATGCTGCTGTTAAATAAAATTATTAACTTACCGGTAATTGTCCTTGGCAGTAGTCTGTTTTCCAAAAAGCTGCATGAGAAAACAGGAGCTGTTTTCATCATGACTACATTTACTTTGAGCCTGCTAAGAGCTTTGAAAGACCTTAGGAGCCTTCAAAAGAAAACTCAGCATTTCCAATATAGCCAAGCTGATTTCCCAGGATTTTTGCATGTGATTTCATATGAGGAATGCCTGACACAGGTATTAGAGTGTTAGAAGATTCCTGGTACATTACATAGATAAGAGAGTCATACAGATGATGGTAGGTAGCAACTGCAACAGATAGTATCTGCATTGTGTTTCTGACAACATAAGAGATACTTGGTTCAGCTACAGTCTTCTAGATGAACTGCCAGACATGTCAAAGTACACTAAAAAACATTCTACTCCATATAGTTTGGCTGTAATCCAACATGGAAGAAAGTATCAAAAATGCTTGACTAACTATACTAATAAGTAGAATGATGTCTCTTATTTTTCATAAGTAACCTCCAAGAAGGTACAAAAGGAAGGAAGGAGGGAGGGAGGGAGGGAGGGAGGGAGGGAGGGAAGGAAGGAAGGAAGGAAGGAAGGAAGGAATTGTGTGAGTACAAGTAACCAAGAATTAAAGAATTAAATGTACCTGTTGAGAAAGCATATACTGTAGTGTCCTGAAGTAGAATACTTTCCAGTTATGGTTTACATCCTACTATATTCCACCAGAACAGCCAAGAATAAATTAAATACAGCATATGCTCACAGAAATAAAGTAGTTATTATAAATGAAATAAAGGTTTAATTGAGATATTTCAATTGATGGAATTTAATATTCTTCTCTTTTATTTATTATTAGACATTGCACTCCATTGGGTCATAATTTCAGAAATATTTCTTTATCTAAACAGAGAATCAGAATGACTGGAAGTAGGGCAAAAAAGCAGTGGGAGCAGGGATGACTTCTGATTACCCCATTGAGTTTTCTTGTGGGAATTTGTTATGGAATAGTGGAAACCATCGTTCCCTTCTCTTCCCTTCCCTTCCCTTCCCTTCCCTTCCCTTCCCTTCCCAGCAGGCAGAGAATGTTGAAAATAAAGATCATATGACTGCAGTGGCCCCAACTTTCTCCAATTTCATTCCCTTGGGAATCATGGATCCTGAATTTTGAACTTGTTTTGTAAGTTAGCCCATTTGAATTAATTTGTTCAAAACCTGATGCCCTGTGATGTACTATTAGCCCATTTAAAGATCATAACAATGGCAGTTTTAGTAAGATATAAATACTTGATATTTAAATATTGTCTCAAACATCATATAACTTCAGTGATCCCAAAGGTGCTTTTTCAAGAGGCAACTGGACTTCCTTGTTTTTCTTTGAAGACGTTTTGCTTCTCATCCAAGAAGCTTCTTCAGTTCTGAGTGGATGAGTGGGGAAACAGCTGAAGAAGTTTCTTGCATGAGAAGATAAACATCTTCAAGCAAAAACAAAGTCCAGTTGCCTCTTGAAAAAGCACCTTGGGGGGGGGGGGGGTTCCGGAAGCGAGCGGCGCGACTGGTTGGGAAAATACCAGGCTCCAATGAGCCTGGCGAAACCCAGCCAGACGAACCATTGCCGGGGGGGTCTTCAGACCAGATCTGTCCTGTAGGGACAGTGAAGAAGGAGAGGCAGCTCAGTAGCTATAGAGGAATAGGCAAGTTCCTCGGAAAGCCTGAAAAAACTCTTCAATCCGGCAATGGGGGGTGGCGATCAGTGCGAATCGCCATGAAGCCGGACATCCGAAATAAGTGTTGTGCAGGAGTGAAGATTTGGACAGAGTACTGGTACTGGGTGAGTGATTGGCCAACTCACAGGTAATAAAAGAAAAATTGGAAAATTTTAGAATTATCCCAGTGTGGAAATAGCAGTTAAATAGTGACGGGGGGAGACAACTGATAGAGAAAAAATACGCAAGTGACAAGCGCTCTATAGGAGAGCCTGACTAAAGATTTAAAGTTGAATATGAATGAATGTTAAGTTGGAATTTAGACTTTTCAGATTTGGATTGGATTATAAACAGATTGGTTGGATATAAAAGTTAAAGAAGTGGGAAAACTTTCCTTTTCTCCTTTTTGAATTACAAACAAAATGGATATTTTTTAACTGGCTGAGTGGAATTGTGGATTGTAGAGAGACATCTCTAGGAGAAATGAGAGTATGACATTAAACTTTCTGTTTTGAGGGAAAACTTTGAAGCAGTGAGAGAATAAAAACCCTTGAACTTTTAAAATGATAAACTGTGAGAACTAAGGAGGATTTGTGTGTCTACAAGCAGTTAGACTTTGATGATTAAAAAAGGAGGATTATAATGTGGATTTAAATTGGAACAATATCAACCCAGAAAGAATAAAATGGCATAGGAATTTAAAGAAATGATAAAGATGATGTGCTTGGAAATAAAGGAAATGATTACAATCTTGCATGGAAAATCAAAACTTGATGAATCTAAGACTGAGCTAGAATACATGGAAGCTGAAAAGGAAATAACCAATGAAAAACAGGAAAGAGAGATTGACAATGAAGAAGAAGACAAATACAAAGAGACTGACTATAGAAAATTAAACAATGAAATAGGTTGTAATAATAAAAGGGGAAACCTTAAAGATTACAGTGGGACTAATAATGGGGAATATAGAAAAAAGAGAAAGAAATAAGGAAGGAAAAGAGGGTTGAATAGAAAAAATTTAAAAAGATTAAATGATTACACTGGGATTTACAGTGGAAGTACAAGAAAGAGGGAGAAGAGATGGAAAATAATGGGAAATAAAGTGCAAAACAAAAGATTTTATGATTTTAAAATACAAAACAAGTATACTGGGATTAATAATGGAAATATAAGAAAAAGGAAAGAGAGAGGAGAAATAATGGGAAATATAGGAAATTTCAGAATCTTAAAACACAAAAGAAAGGAAGAGAAAGGAAAAAAAATAGAAGGGGAGAAAGGGAGAAAGAAATGAAAGGAGGAATAAATTTAGAATTGTAAGATTTAACAGATAAGATGAATGTTAGAAAAAAAATAAAATAGTGATACCAATTAAGTGACTTAAAATGATGGGAAATTATAGAGATATATGAAGTAAATGAAATAAGATTTATGTTTGATGTTTTATGTTTTAAATATGCTCTATTGAAAATTTGAGAAATTGAAAGAATTGTCATATTTTTAAGTGCAGTGTTGGAGGTTTATAAAATGATAAATTGTAATAATATGAATAAATTTAATTGGGGAATTGTAATAAATTGGAATATTTTAAACTATATATTTGAAATGTAATCAGAAAAGGGAAAGAAGGCGAATTAAGATTAAAATAAGAACTAATTAGATTGTTCTTAGGCAATTAGAAATGATTAAGATGTGAATTATAAATATATATTGGTAACAATTAAAAAGATAAAAAGAATTTTGAGAAAGATATTTAATAAATGAAAGAAAGGTCGGGGTTGCCTGGACACCATAGTGAAACTATTAAATTGAAAATATATACAGCAATAGAGAGAAATGGAAGAAGAAGTAGAGAGATGGGAGAGAAGGGAAGGAGAGAGAGGGATAGAAGAGAGGGGAGGAAGGAAGAGGGGAAATCAGAGTAGGAGAGAGAATTAGTCAAGGAGGAAGAAAGGAGGAGAAGGAGAAAGGAAGGGGAAGTAGTAAGGAGCAGGAGAAGAGGGAAAGAAAGTAAGAAGGAAGGAAGAGAGGGAGAGGGAAGGGACTGAGAAGAAAGATTGCTGTATAACAAAAAAGAGGAAATGGAAGAAAGGCAACCCCGAACACACATATGAATATATGAAGATAAAGAAGAAATTGTTAAAAAATAAAAGAGAATAAATGTGAACAAACAGGAAAATTAGAATTTGAGAGTGAATGAAGATTTTATATAAAGATGTTTATATAAATAAATATAGAAATATTGAGATATGAATTAAAGAAAAATAGGGAAAAAAAGGAAGATTTTGGCAAAAATTGTAATTGAGTAAAATGTATTTGAACTTGAAAAGTTGTATAAGATAAGAAATGGCCAATACTCTGTTCAAAAAAAGATGTGGGTGAATGTGGGGGGAAAAATCAATAAAACTTGATTCAAAAAAGAAAAAAAGAAAAAGCACCTTTGGGAAACCATGACCTGGATGACTGAGAATCTCCATAGACATTTAACTTCAATGATATTCCATATCCTCCTGTGCTTTATTAACTCCAAAAATATTGTTTCTCATTTAACATTGATGAAATTAGTCTTCCAACCCGAATTCAGTAGGAGCTACTTGAACCTTGACACAGCACAGCTGGATGAGAATCATAATTGTGTAGAAGAATAAACTACTTAAAGCGAGTGCAGTTCCTTCTTTTATTGTAGATTAAATCCAGAGCTTTTTCTCTTCCAGTTTTCTCATGGTTTAACATACATTTTGCATTTATCAAACATGATAACAGCCCCAGTCCCAAACAGGAAATCAACTTCACAGGAAAACTAAAACTGTTTTTATTGAGAATGAAAATTATAATAGAATTTTGTAAACTGATTGTGGTCTCCCTCCTCTCCCTGCACTACCTCTCTCTCTGCACTACATCCTACAACATCTTGAATCTCCAAAGACCTACGCAAGGGTCCTTTTTGTAGACTTTAGTTCAGCATTCAATACCATCATTCCAGACATTCTTCTAACTAAGCTAAACCAGCTACTGGTACCTGAACAAACTTGTATGTGGATCATAAGCTTCCTAACAGACAGGAAGCAGCAGGTGAAGCTAAGCAGAATCACATCAGATACCTTACAATTAGCACAGGGACCGCTCAAGGCTGTGTGCTGTCTCCACTTCTCTCTATATAACAATGACTGCATCTCAAACGATCTATCTGTTAAACTACTGAAGTTCGCAGATGACACAACAGTGATTGGTTTCATTTGAGACAATGATGAATCCGCAGACAGATGGGAGGTTGAACAACTAACCTCGTGGTGCAAGCGGAACAATCTGGAACTAAATACACTCAAAACTGTAGAAATGGTGGTAGACTTTAGGAGAAACCCTCCCATACTACCACTTCTTACAACACAGTATCAACAGTAGAGACCTTCAAATTTCTAGGTTCTACTATATCTCAAAATCTAAAATGGACACCTAACATCAAAAACGTCATCAAAAAAAGCAGAACAAGGAATGTTCTTTCTGCATCAACTCAGAAATTTCAAACTGCCCAAGGAACTGCTGATCCAGTTCTACAGAGGAATTATTGAATCTGTCATCTGCACCTCTAACTGTCTGGTTTGGCTCTGCAACCCAACAAGACAAACACAGACTTCAGAAGATAATTAGAATTGCAGAAAAAAACATTACTACCAACCTGCCTTCCATTGAGGACCTGTATACTGCACAAGTCAAAAAGAGGGCTGTGAAAATATTTACAGACCCCTCATATCCTGGACATAAACTGTTTCAACTCCTATCCTCAAAACGACTCTATAGAGCACTGCACACCAGAACAACTAGAGCCAAGAACAGTTTTTTCCCCAACGCCATCACTCTGCTAATAATAATTCCCTCAACACTGTCAAACTATTTACTAAATCTGTACTACTATTAATCTTCTCATCGTTCCTATCACCCATCTCCTCCCACTTATGATTGTATGACTGTAATTTTGTTGCTTGTATCTTTACGATTTATATTGATATTGTTTCCTAATATTATTTGATTGCTTATTTGTATTCTATGACTATCATTAAGTGTTGTACCTTATGATTCTTGATGAATGTATCTTTTCTTTTATGTACACTGAGAGCAAATGCACCAAGACAAATTCCTTGTGTGTCCAGTCATACTTGGCCAATAAAGAATTCTATTCTATTCTATTCTATTCTATTCTATTC